>NC_140959.1:112064296-112149296 GCF_014529385.1 Adiantum capillus-veneris
GGGAGTGTTTTCTACAAGAATTCTTGATTGTGAAAAATCTAAAGTCTATAAAGTTTCTCCCATATAGCTTTCAAACAAGGGCTCATGAAAAAATTCTTCCTAAAGAAAGAACTCTAAACATAATTTCAACTTGTTGGAATTGCAAAGTATAACTGGCTAGTTTATGAGCTTGCAAAACTCTATGCAAGAGAGGTCCCTCAGGCTATAAATAAAGAAATCAAAATTTATTAAGACTTTTAAAAAAAGGGCTTGGAAGCACTTAATGGACCTCTCTCTCTCTCTCTCTCTCTCTCTCTCTCTCTCTCTCTCTCTCTCTCTCTCTTTGTGTGTGTGTGTGTGTGTGTGTCTTTACTCCCTTTTGAACGCGTTCGTACATAGTTTCAATTTAACCGGCACATGGCTAAGCCGAGACACACTTTTCCTGAACATTGCAGGTCCCTTTTAATGTTAACAAAAAATTCGGGTTTGTCTTATAAAAAACCTTTAGAATTTGGCTAGGAAAATATTTTGGTAATCCTTGTCCCTTCCCTTTCTTCCCTTCCTACATGTATGGCATTGATGAGCAAAATTGCTTTAGAAATCCCGCCCTTAGATTCCAAGCTCCCTCCCTCACTCGCTTTCAGGGCTCCAAGTACTCTTAGGGAATATAATGTCAATGTGGTATGGCAGGTTGCTAAAGTTGGGGCTGCAATGTCCAATACTAAAATTCCTAAATTACCACATTGTATTTTCAAATATAGGTCCACCGAAACTTGGGGGTCATTTTGAATTGTACCATTCTGCATGAATTTTCTCCCCCCTCTCAGTGATTTGAATTGTACCATTCATGAATTCGCTCGCACCCCCTTCTCTACTTGATAGCACTCTGTCTCCAATGTCTACTCACATAACTACAATGTATCTTCCCCCCCAAACCCCTCGCGCATAGACACCAGTCACCACCACCACCACCACCACCTTCAACTTATTAATGGCTGGATTGAGTGGAAAGCCAAGTACAGACAGGAAGGGGCATATTCCAGCTGCTGTCAACGACTAGTATCTGAAGGCCCAAGGGAAATCAACACATACTGTTGCTGACTGGCACTGTGAGTGGAGAAGCATCAAGAGTTTGGAGGAAAATCAGTCCAGGTAACCTCATACTTTTACTCTGATTTCCATCACATAATGGGCACATTGTTCATTGTACATTTTGTTTAAATTGGTACATACTTCCCCATGAGGTTGCATAAGCAGAGATTGATAACGTTTTATGCACACTAATCCATGCACATTCACACGTACATGCATACCTACACACATAAGCTACGCACATCCCATGCACATAGTTAATGATCATCAATCACCTTTGGGCTAGATGGTGTGCCATTAGGTTTGGAAGATGTGATGGTATAGGATTGTTGGGCATGTGTTATAATTTGGGTACCATACTGTCTTATCATTTAAAAAGAACTTCTTATTGTTACCACTTGGTCATCATCTGATCTGCCATGCATGAATTGCTAAAGAGAGTGGTTTTCTCGACATTATGCTCTTATTGAACTAAAGCTGGTTGATGATAGAATGGCTTCTGTGTTCTTATCTCTGTTAGGATAGGAGAGGTCAATCTACCCCTGAAGTGGTGGATATGAGAAATATGAGAAGGGATGGGGGTAGTGAGCATCAGTTATGTTGTCTATCTTTTGAAGTGTTTTTGCCTTCATGGTTTGATCTTTGATTTGCTATCCCAGGCCAGTCCACTGGGGACAATAATATTAACAAGTAGACTCAGGTTAGAATGTGTGTTGCTTGAACAACAAATATCTAATTAAGTTTTGTATCGCTAGGTTTGGGAAAGGTCTGATTGTTTGTCTTCATTTGTAGAGGTAGAGGGAAAAATCTTGGTGTTTTATGTACAGGTGTCTTGCATACAAATGACCTTTTGTTGGGACCAACCAGCTTTAGCATATTTGGAGGGTTAAGTGTGTGTGCAAAGGTGAAACCTTGCTCATATTCATGTGTTGATGTATTTGCTAAAAATGATAAATTAAATCAAAGGTAACCAGAATAGAGCTCTGCGTAAGTTAAGTAAGCAGTTAAAAAAGCGCACTTAATAGTGTTTTGAAACAAGAAAATTTGGGTGTGTTTGTCATCTTGAGTAGCACGTCTCTAGTCCACTACCTATTGGTAAATATGTAGGTCTTTTTCGGTTGTTTCTTCTCCTTGGTTTTCACACTAATCCATCCACATTCATATCCAACCACCACTAGTGTGTTTATTTTGACATTTTCCAGAAATCATGGTTGAAGCAGTACCACTTCCCATCCTTGCCTCCATAGAGGGGTTGCTGAAGAGGCCAATCTTGAAGCCCACACTTGTTCCGAATGCTGTGACCAAGGTACTTCCAAGTGAAATTCAGTGTCGAGAGGCTTTTGAGGATCACATTATCAAGTGTCTGGGAGATTTACAAGTTCAAGTGACTAATTGGTTTGGAGGTGTGTATCATCTATTCTATGAGGAAATTTTGAATGGGAGTCATGAGACGGGCCTTGCTATTTTAGAACAATGTATTCCCTTGGGTAACTCTTTTGTGGTGCCCCTTCATAGTTTCCCTGAGTTTACAGATGACATCCATCATGACTTAAAAGAAGCGATGGGTTTGGACACCTCGACTCCAAGATACGAGTCCTTTTTACCGCCGACAAAAGTTTCTTTACGGCCTCACATGTAGACCCCATGTGTACAATAGGGTGGATGCTGTTAGAGGGGAGGAAGACATTCTACTTCTGGGATCGAAATGTCCCAAAAATTATGGATGCTTGGCAAGCATCCATAATTTTTGGCAAGCATGTATGAAAAAGGGTACGAGTGTTCTCCCTCAAGCACAATATCACTTCATGGATGAGGTAGGATCGCTTGTATTTATCCCTCCAAGATGGCCCCGTGCAGTGCATACAAGCAAGCGGTCTGTGGGATTGATAGGCACAATGTTCACAGCTAAGATTCTATTTCAGATTCAAAAGAGATGGGACTGGTGGATGAGGAAGTATCCTCAAGATGTAGCTCCATATTGAAGGATGTGAAATGCCTTCTTCAAAAAACATTCTTGGATTATCTCAAAAGGCTCTTAGTTAGAAGCTTAAAATGGTTGATGTACAGTTTAACATGTTCCTGGAAAGTGTCACCAGCCAAGGACATCTTATAGTAGTCAAGAGGGGGTGCAAGCGAGGCTCCTCAAGGAAGGTTTCAAGGACAAAGTCTTCACGCCAATGGTGAAAAAACCACATGCCAGCAAACAGTGCCAAGAACTGGAGCATGATCCCAAACAATGCCTCAGTTGCTCCAAGATACTCGTGTCTATAGCCTATGGCTTCCCTATTTCACCGGTGTGCACCTCATGCTACAAAAGGAATCGCTACAATGAAAAATTCCATGCTGAGGCTTGGTTGTGACATGGACACATTCTCATTTGGGTGCTTTTTCTTTTTTGATGCTTTAACAATGCGATCATATGGTTGGTTGATGTAGAAACCAGTTTCTGCTTTCTTAGTTTGATGTTGTCTCATGGTACAATAAAAACAATTATGTTTTGCAATATTTATCAACAGCAAATATGCTCAAAGCATAATCATTCAAGTATTGTTTCAATTGCTAGAATATGTTCACATCTTTGTTCTCTGTATACATCTTTGTTTTACAAACATATTCATGTTCATAGCTTTGGAAATTCTGATTTTTTCTGTTATTTTCTTGGTGGTATAGGAGTCCCCCAGGTTTCAAGGTTTGTTAAGATAATGAAATGCTTATTTTACATGTTCACAGCTTCAAGAAATTTTGAGTTGGTCGGATAATTTTTTGGTGGTAGTGGGGCCTCCAGATTTCAAGGTTTGCCATAAGGAAATGCTACCTTCACATAAATCATTAGTTTTAGACTTCGGGAAAACTTGATTGGTATTTTTCGTCAAGGTTTATGTTTTCTATGCTCCTTTTTGGTTCAACCTTCACAACCTAAGTTGTATATGCATTCATGATTTCATGTAGTTTTTCCTCAGCTTAATTGACCTTGGCTGCTTTTATGACAGTACTTTACCTATGCTGCCTTTGTGGGTGTTTTTGACATTCTATGAGACCCTATCTAGAGTTCCTCTTACATGGGTTTACACGTAGCTTTAGACAAGTATATTAAGCCTGGCCTAGTATTGAGCACACCAATTCCTTCTAGCTTCTCAAAGTTAATGAGGTTGTACAAAGATAGGGGCATGGTCTCTCTGGAAGATTGGAATCTATGCATCAAAAAGGACAGTCATACCCATGAGCCAAGAGTACTCTGCCCAATCTTAAAGGATCTTGACAAAGAAGAAGCACTGAAATGCACCTGTAATGACACATTAACATCGATTCGCTTTAAGTGTGATCGTGAAAGGTGTTGGGAGAGGTGTACTTTATGTAACAATCCAAGGAAACAAATGATATCATTTCAGTACATCTCTTTGATTGAGCAATTAAAGACATTTGAGTCAGTCAGTCATACTGCCACGACTTCTTAGGTATGGGGCGTGCAAGAAGCAAATGGTTGGGCAAAGATGTGCGAGACATCGCCACTACACCAGGTTTTGCACAGTTGACAGTCGTTCCTACTGGCTACACACCATTAGCTACTCCTCCAGGAGTCACTCGAGTCGACATTCCTCGCATCAGGGCCCAAACCCAGTGGAGACACCTACCGTCCGTACCCCCGTCAACACGCCGCTAGAGACCCCTGCCAGGACACCCAGGTTCATGGATCACTAGCGAGAGGGCTTGCCTTACTCTGTCGTCTTCAGTGGCGGCATCATCTTGGATGATGAAGGCAAGAAGGTGATCTCGCGCGTGCGCGGTCTTTGCTCTCAGGTGCTTAGACACTACATACTAAACACCTAGAGTGAAGTACCAAGTGATTTAAAAGACAGAGTCATCAGCATGCTTCATGATGAGTTTCCCGTTCCAACACGGGATGCTCGCTTCAATGAAGACCTGATGAAGGTTTGAATGCGCAAATACTGCAAGCACAAGCGTTCTGAAGTGCAAAAAGCACTTCAGCATGGGTGGAACAGACCAGATTGGCTCGCCAAAGAAGATTGGAAGAATGCAAAGAAAGAAGCACGTGAGAATCTGACAAGTGGAAGCAACAAAAGGAGGCAGTCAGAGTGTGAGTAGAGGTAGGGAGCTCACAACACTTGAAGAGTGGCAAGTGGGCATCATTTGAGGCCGATTTTGTAAGTTTTTTTGCATTGCTCTTTAGGTTCGATAGTCTAGGGTTTAGGGGTTTTTAAATTCTAACATAATGGATTCTTTGTATGTTTTGATAGTGGTGGATGACAGGACCTGACCCCACACCGTACGAGCACGAGTACGCAAGCAGAAAGGGCTTAAACGCACTAATGGACATTCTAAGTTCTCATGACGGCATGGTTAGTATTAGGGTTTACTCTTTTCTATTTGTTGTATTGTTTTGTAAATGTCGCTATATGTTTATACTTACAAAAAGCTGTCTTATTGTTTTTTTTTCCAGAATCTGACAGATACGCCGCTTGGATGCTATTATACATCTGATTAGACGACGTCAGTAGATAGCGTTAGTTTCCTTTTGTCATAGCATATGTATCATGAGATGCATTTATACGTCCTTTTCAAAACCATGTATATTTTTTCAATATTGACAATGGTGTTGTAACTATTACATTTGCAAAGTTTAACAATCAAGTGATTTTTCCTATGATGTGTACAATTGTCATTGATTTACTTTCATCAATTTACTTTTGTCAAATTTGTGTCTTTATTCTGCAAACAATACTATGGATGATGGAGTTAATGGTTATATTGTCTTGTGGGTGACTACTTTGGGTCTATATCTAAGCTTTCACTTTCTTTCAAAGGTGAATCAATTATTGAAACATTCAATATGGTTGATGGGTGGCATGGCATTCAATGCCGTGCCACCAAAAACATTTCTCTGTAGTGTCGCTATGACCGTCGCTATAGAAGGCTCTACAGCATCCCTATAAACGTCGCTATAGGTGGCCTGTAAACGTCGCTATGATCGTCGCTATAGGCGTCGTTATATCGACGCTCATAGCAACATTCTAGTATCGACTCTCTTAGTGATGGTCTTAGCAATGTCGGGGAGTATAAAAACCCAATGTATTTCCGTCGCTAACATCGTCACAAGTGCACACAAACTCTTGTAGTGAAAGTTTGTGCACTCTTGTCTTATTGTGCCTGAGGGACATACTAGTAGTTCACAGGACACTTCACATTGTTCAGATTGGCACAAAAGAGGTATCTTCCATGTTACATCAGAAAAGCAAGCTCAAGACCTTTGGGATAGATGCCACCAATTGTCTCCATCTGCTTACAAGGATCTTATTCATGAAAAAGGCATTCTTGTGGGAAGCAAAAAATGGCAAACTTTCCTCTTGAACAGATTTGAGAGGGACAACTTTCTTGAGGTTTACAAAGAACTACAAGGGATTATTCTTCAACCAGAAAGTCTTCAAGCAAGTGGTTTTCAGTATGCAAAAGCCTACCTACTTTGAACTAGGTATATGGTTCGCGATAATGTTATTTTTGAGGGCTCCATGCAGAGGGGTCGCTTGAAGAAGATTTTTTGTTATGAACAAGGAGGAACTATTACTGTTTTTGTTGTGCTAGAGCGTCTTGCACATGACGCTAACAATGTAGATCTTATAACCGGTATGCCTATCTTACCCAAAAATGAGATCATCAACTATGTTGACATAATAAGGCCCATATTGACCATCAACCATGCATTTTTATGGTTCGAAGCTCCATCAATAGATATGAAGATAGCATATGAGGTTAGTGGACGTATGGTACGCTCTAGGCTGGTTCATTTGGGTTATCTTGGTTGGGTTACTCCATGGATTGAGGCGGGGGATCATGTGCTCGCTCTCCACAAAGGCTTAGTGTTTAAAGAAGCCATTGTGAGGGCTTGATAGTGAAAACAGAAGAGCTCATATCTCTTGGATCGATGCACAACAGGAAAGCGTTGGGGCTGATTGGGAGGATATAGGGAGCATCCTTTTAGGTTTTTCAAATACATCTTTTTAGGCTTCAAATGTAACACTTCTTTGTGGTTTTTTGACCTACCGTCTTGAGCCCTCGTTGTAATGATTTTAAAGTAAATCTTCTCGTATGATTGTTGTCCTGGTTTTTGGAGAAATAGATGCAATACAAGGGCCATCAGCTTTATGGTGGAATATTCCTCATGGTGAAATCAATTCGCTAGAGAAGTTTAGATTGATGTGGCTATGACTTGCACCTCAAGCCAGGTGTTAGGACTATTTGCAGGTCTCAAGTAGTCGTGATAAATTTTTTCCATGGTCAATGCTCCGATATGTCAGCACGTTACCCAATTGTTGTTCTTCATATAACAACAAGTGGTTTCACAGCCTTCAATGCCAACCAACATTGTTTGATTTTCTGCTTTTAAATTCCATTCTATTGTTATGGATACTTGAGTATAGCCTTATTGTCACGGATTCTGCTACTTGTGTGTGGTCTACCTTAGGTATTCTCTAGCTTAAGGAAGCTAATGAATGCCCTTGAGGCTCATAGTGTATGCTATGGCATGAAAGGTGTTGCACTAGGAGTTGGGGACTACAGATTGTTTCGACAAGTACTTTATAACCATGATTTTTGGATTTGATACACAACAATAGTGAGTTATTGAGGAGTGTGTGTATGAAAACACAATAGTAGTACCAAAAAGGTATCCCTTACCAGGCTTATGGAGATGGTTTGCACACACTCAAGCTCTTCCTTACGACCCCATATATTTTGATAATGATTTTTAATTAATGGCTATGGGCTGATGGCAGATTGAGATGTCTTGCCTACGCATTGAAGGGCCACTTTGATGTGTGCTTTTCAGATCCAGAACTGCACAAAAGCAATCACAATGATTCCCAGCTTGCTAATGTGATTTCATTGCACCCTTCAACTTTGTCACTGTTGGCTGATTGGAGACATCGTTCTCTGGGACCATATCAATTCTTGGATCATGGACCTAGAAGCCTTTAGATGCATGACAATGCTCATGTTAAATCTTTGAGCTGCTGACCCAATAAGAAGTAGACTACAGGCACAATAGATGTGGACTTGAGCAGCTTCTATGGGGCCCTCAACAAAGCACTTGTAATTTCTACAAGCAGTAGATGCAATACAAGGGCCATTGATTTCAAGGGGGATCCATTTCCATTGTAAAATCAGTTTTCCAAAGAAGTTTGAATTGAGGTGATTACGACTTTATCCTTGATCTAGGTGTTAGGACTATTTGCAAGTCTCACCTTAGGTATTCTCTAGCTTAAGGAAGCTAATGAATGCCCTTGAGGCTCATAGTGTATGCTATGGCATGAAAGGTGTTGCACTAGGAGTTGGGGACTACAGATTGTTTCGACAAGTACTTTATAACCATGATTTTTGGATTTGATACACAACAATAGTGAGTTATTGAGGAGTGTGTGTATGAAAACACAATAGTAGTACCAAAAAGGTATCCCTTACCAGGCTTATGGAGATGGTTTGCACACACTCAAGCTCTTCCTTACGACCCCATATATTTTGATAATGATTTTTAATTAATGGCTATGGGCTGATGGCAGATTGAGATGTCTTGCCTACGCATTGAAGGGCCACTTTGATGTGTGCTTTTCAGATCCAGAACTGCACAAAAGCAATCACAATGATTCCCAGCTTGCTAATGTGATTTCATTGCACCCTTCAACTTTGTCACTGTTGGCTGATTGGAGACATCGTTCTCTGGGACCATATCAATTCTTGGATCATGGACCTAGAAGCCTTTAGATGCATGACAATGCTCATGTTAAATCTTTGAGCTGCTGACCCAATAAGAAGTAGACTACAGGCACAATAGATGTGGACTTGAGCAGCTTCTATGGGGCCCTCAACAAAGCACTTGTAATTTCTACAAGCAGTAGATGCAATACAAGGGCCATTGATTTCAAGGGGGATCCATTTCCATTGTAAAATCAGTTTTCCAAAGAAGTTTGAATTGAGGTGATTACGACTTTATCCTTGATCTAGGTGTTAGGACTATTTGCAAGTCTCACCTTAGGTATTCTCTAGCTTAAGGAAGCTAATGAATGCCCTTGAGGCTCATAGTGTATGCTATGGCATGAAAGGTGTTGCACTAGGAGTTGGGGACTACAGATTGTTTCGACAAGTACTTTATAACCATGATTTTTGGATTTGATACACAACAATAGTGAGTTATTGAGGAGTGTGTGTATGAAAACACAATAGTAGTACCAAAAAGGTATCCCTTACCGGGCTTATGGAGATGGTTTGCACACACTCAAGCTCTTCCTTACGACCCCATATATTTTGATAATGATTTTTAATTAATGGCTATGGGCTGATGGCAGATTGAGATGTCTTGCCTACGCATTGAAGGGCCACTTTGATGTGTGCTTTTCAGATCCAGAACTGCACAAAAGCAATCACAATGATTCCCAGCTTGCTAATGTGATTTCATTGCACCCTTCAACTTTGTCACTGTTGGCTGATTGGAGACATCGTTCTCTGGGACCATATCAATTCTTGGATCATGGACCTAGAAGCCTTTAGATGCATGACAATGCTCATGTTAAATCTTTGAGCTGCTGACCCAATAAGAAGTAGACTACAGGCACAATAGATGTGGACTTGAGCAGCTTCTATGGGGCCCTCAACAAAGCACTTGTAATTTCTACAAGCAGTAGATGCAATACAAGGGCCATTGATTTCAAGGGGGATCCATTTCCATTATAAAATCAGTTTTCCAAAGAAGTTTGAATTGAGGTGATTACGACTTTATCCTTGATCTAGGTGTTAGGACTATTTGCAAGTCTCACGGAAGCGACAATTCCCTCCCCCCCCCCCCCCCCCCCCCCCCCCCTTGTAGATGCTTGCAATATGTGCATGTTACCCAATCATTGTTCTTCAGATACCAATGGGGGGTTTCACAAATTTCAATACCAGCCAACATTGTTTGTTTTCCTATTTTTAAATTCAATCCTAGTGTTATGGCTCCTTGAATGTGGCCTTGTTGTCACAGCTTCTGCTACTTGTGTGTGGTCTGCCTCAAGTACTCTCTAACTTGAGGAAGCTAATGAATGCATTGAGGTTGTGAGTGTATGTTATGGCATTAAAGGCGTTCCACTAAGAGTTGGGGACTAGATTGTTTTGACAAGTACTTCATAGTGAGGATTTTTTATTACACATGACCAGCTTCTATTGAGAAAGAATCGATATTGAGTTGTATTGCCTATGTCTTGCAGGGATTGTAGATTTTTTCTTTCGGATTTGGAACTGTACAAAAGAATAATTTTTTTTAATTGTAAACCACTTTATCTATGTAGTGTTGAAATTTTTGCCTTATGTTCTTTGCACTTGTAACTACTAAGTGTCATGCATTATTAGTCTTGGGGTCCTTATATGCTATGTATTTTTTGTCGCAACATATTTACTTTTATGAATGATGACTATGCTCAAATTTTCATTGGTTTCTTGTATTAGCATAAATTTGATGTGGTGGTAAAGGTTGTTGTCTATCATCTTCATTGCTTAAGAAATTTGTCGCTTGTAAGTGGTTTTATAGCCTACGATGCTAGCGGGAGTTGTCAACTTGTTTCCTTTCAAGGCCTTTGGTTGCAGGGATCTTTGGGGCTCATAGAGTTTGTTCTTGCTTTATATGAAAGTATGATAGTTGTTATGATAGGACAGGGATTGCAATCTATTTTTTTGCCTTGCCCAAGGATGTTATTCACATATCAATCCATTTGAGGGTCAAAATTGCAGGTGTTGTCGTGGCTTGTGAAACTTAGTCTTCTTCTATTTGCATAGCTTTCCATGGAGTGCAGTCGGATTTTGAGAAATCTGTTTAGAAACCAAAGATCTTGGCATACAATATAATATCAAAGTCCTGGCTAAAGAGGCAATGAAAGATGAGCTCAAGCCCAACATAAAGGCAATATATTGACTTAGGCACCAAGAATGCCATATGAAGCCTCTGTCCAATTGATAGGCCTTAAATGGACTAGTCTCCTCGAATATTGTCAGATTCATTGCCTTCACCTGCGGGTGTTGTTTATCACTTTACAAGCATGAGGCAAGTTTTGGCGATGTACCATTTTTTATGAATATGATTGAGTCAACAATCATTATTTTAGTGGATGAACACCAATTTTCATTTGGGCTTCTAGTAATTTACCAATATTACTTTCTTAAAGTATTGGAGTTCTTATCCTCATGTTAGCTTGTTAAAGTAATACTTGACAACATTCTTTGAAGATACTATTTGTTTAGTCTTCATATTTTGCAAAGTTTTGTTGTAAATGTTTTAAGGTTTAATAGCCTTTAACGCAATATGTGGTTTGGAAACTTATTGTTACCTTTCTAAATTGTGTAGTCTCTGAGAAATGTAGGTTATTAATATCAAGATTTCATTTCATGTCGAGTTTTTTTTACTGTTGTGTGACACTTATTTAAATGTCAAACACAAATATGACCTCCGCTGACTTTCATAATATCATTGTCACTAGAATGTATCTACTCATCAACAACATAGTTTTTGAGATTTGTAAGGTTTCAGGTAATTTATTGTTCAAAGGTTGCATTTGTGGACATTTAATTTGTTAAAATTTGGCTAGTGTAAAGTGTAAGGAAATAATATCATGAAGCTGTTAAAGTACATAAGACTTTTTTGTGGGTTTTCTAATTGAGAATAATTATTGAAGATCATCTCATTTAAGTTGTCAATGTCCAATAGTTAAGGATTCCTAATTGAAAATATTACGAACATGGAAAAATAAGTTTTCTACTACTTTTCCCTCAAGAAGACCATGTGTGAAAGTTCACTAATAAGGGTTTTTGGATGCCCATGTGGGGTTATAAAAGTCCCTACAAAGCCAAAAACTTCCTCTTTGAAAAAAGACTTTAGTTTGGGAGAAAAGTATCCCACTAAGGGAATCTAATTATCCTCCATGGGAGAGGAAACTTCCTTTAGGTAAACACATGGGATAATATAATACCATGTGTGAGTAATTTGGGAAACTCTCTAAAATTTCTTGTGGTTGAGAGTTTGGTAATATGATCAAAAGATGATATTTGAGGGGGAATATGGCTTTGTGGTGGGATATCCACATTAAACCACACATTATGAACCTTTAAATCAGAACTAGGGGCTACATTTAGAGGAAATAAGTTACCAATATGAGCAAAGGTGTTGATGAACATCTGCGTAGTGAGAGATTTAAAAAGCCTACCACTGTAGCAAAAATGAGGAGCTTCAAGTTGAGAGCTAGAGGATTTGGATATACAATACTTTGATGCCAGGCATTATGGAAAAATTGAAGCGAGTTCTCTGTTGCAGCAGTAGCAACCATGGTCTTCCTCTGCATACTGAAATGCATAGGGTTCTACAGAGGAGCAACATTGTTGGACCCTTGAGGTGGGAGACGATTTTCTTCAAAGAAATTGGTCACCATTACATTCAAGAGAGTGTCTTGCAGGGCCATTGCGGGGGGGAAGGAAAAAGAGCCCCACGGTAGGTATTGGTAGTAAAAGGAGGAATTGAATAGACGTGAAGGTGTAGGGAATGGTCCCTTGCTGACCATTCCTTGTTTTCAGGGCGATGGCATGGCGACCGACGGATGCCAGGAGCCATTGGTGGGAGCACTGTAAACAAGAGGGAATGGTCTAAAGGGGACCATTCCCGACCATCAAATGCCGAGGGCAAGGGAGGTCAGATAGTGACGTGCCAACGTATTCCGCGCACTGAAAGCGACGTACTGGAAAATTATGCGCAGTGAAAGTGACATCGAGATTACTATGGTTGATGTGGAATTATGCATGCTGAGTTGGGCAACATACATTGGTCTGCAGACTGTACGTAGTCTCTAACGATTCTGCCTACTGACTTGGCAGCCATCCAACGGCCTTCGGTGGGATTTTGCAATAGAAAGGATAGTAAACGGAGGGCTGGGATGTGCAGCCCCCCTCCCATGGACTTTGACGGGTGTTGTATGGTTGCAAGGTCACCATGAAACCATGAAAAGCTCTCACCGCTCACCATACCCCCTCTCTCTATCCCAAACTTTGAGAACTTGATCATCACAAGTTTTGATGAACTCAAGTAAACCAAACTAGCTGGACCTCGTCAATAAAAAATGGCCCCACCTTTTTCCATCGATATCCCCTCTCCCCTACCCCCTCCCTCCCCAAAATAAAAATAAAAATAAAAATAAAAAATTCAGAGGCCATGCATCTAGGGTCCACAAATTGTATGTCAAAAGAACATTTCTAGCAACTTTGGTCCCACCCTTGTGTAGCACAAGCTATGGATTTTGGAAGGGGCACATTGCACATAGAAATCCACCCCTAGATAAAGCATGTCACAAAGATAAGAGAGACGCGTTGAGGGACGAGGTTCATCTTGTGCAATTCTTTGAGCAAGCACCAGAGAGAGAGAGAGAGAGAGAGAGAGAGAGAGAGAGATCATGACCAATGAGCGATCAGATTCATCACTAGTGGCCCCCGTTTGCAAAGTGAAAAAGACTCATTTGGACATAGCCCAAAAGTTAAAAGGTCCATGGCCTACAATCACACGGAACAACATGTGTGATACATCTACACAACAACATCCTCTCAAGTTCCATGAACCATCGCAGCCTTGGCGCTTAAAAATCCACCCTCATAAACCTCAATACAGTAAACAACCAACTTTAAAAACCCTAAATTGAACATCCACTTGTGCCAAAATAAGGAGGACACTTTTCAAAAGTAGAGAAATGTACGCCTTTCCCCATCTATCTCTAAGGCTTTAGCATGCCAACAAAATTATTGATTTTGCCTAGATTTTCCTCATCCCTGTCTACCACGGTTGAGATTAGTTTTCAAAGAAAACTACCTTTAGTGTATTTTTAACCTCTGAAGTTGAAAAATTTAGGTTGGATGTGAGTTTGCCTTGAAGCAACCGGTAAAATTTAACAATTTTTATTGTGAGAGCTAATCTGAGGATCTCGAGATTAGTTTTTATACCATGATTAGCATTTTTGAAATTATAACCACACGACTCCATATCTACAACAAGATATGTACATATGCATAATGGTTAGGGCGTTGGGTTCTCATCCCCCTAGTAACAGTTCAAATTATGGGTGTGAGGGGGTGCAGTGTCTCAAGATTAAGAGTGGCATTTCGAGATTTGTTTTCTCTGCACTAATCTCAACATCCCAAGATTAATTTTTATTGCCACGTGACAACCGTGATCCCTTGCGTTCCCCAAATCCATCCTCCATCGTCGATTCCATCCCTCCCACGCGGCAAATAAAGCTAAGATGTCACCAATAGTCTTGGAGTATGCATGCATGGATGCGCTCATAGTCCATGTCAAGTGCAATCATATATGACCTCGCCCGTCGTTGATCCGAAGGCATGTGGGATACCAAGAAAACATTGCAATTTATGAAAACCATAAATAGAACTTAATCGAGGAGTGCATCCACACTTGCGTTTCTCCAACCAAATTTGGCTTGCAAGTTGAGGACTTCCAATGATACTTTGAGCACCGCGTACTATGTAACATCATAAAGAGATGTTTGGGCACTCGATAGAAACATGTACTCCATTGCTTGTGTTCGTTTAGTGCATGGTCTACAATCCTCTTTGCACATCTTGGCTTCATGTGCCGAAAACTCATTAGCCATGTCAAACATGTGCTCATCCTCAAACTCGAAGTGTCCTTAAGAGGCATGTGGATGAGTTGTTGAAGTAGATCTATTTTGACAATCACCACACACCATGCCATCACTCACCCTCTCTTGCCATTGTCTTTCAGTCTTGCGTGACAAAGAACCACCACCAAACATAGACCAATTGGGAGCATCTTCTGATGGGAGCAAAGCGAACCCCGAACCTCGACGGCCTCTAAAACACCGGGGACCGAATAGCGCGCCTCGAGCCTATCATGGTAAAGAAAACAGGGGGCACCACCTAGCTTCAGCGGCTAGGACGCAAACAACACACCACCATAACATTGTTTTCATCCAAGAGAGATGGATGCTTGGGAGTAATGATGAAGAGGAAAGGGAATGAGATCAAGTGAGAGAGAGAGAGAGAGAGAGTGAGGGAGGGGGTATAGCGGCTTAGTACTTAGGCACCACAAAAGGATGGCGAATCCGCACACCCTTCACACATACACAAGCTCACTCCAAACACAAGACTAGGTGGCGATTCCGCACACCTCACATGGGTAAAACATTGCAAGAAAACATACTCACAAAACCTCAAGCTTTATTTAGAGAATAAGGCGATGAAATGGGGAGCATAGGGTAGGGGAATGAGAAGGGAGAGCGTGGTAGAGCACATGGCGGATAGGTGGGAGTTGATGGCGAAGACTCGCACGAGGGTTATGGCCATCATCCTTCATTTAGTTTCCCTTTATCTTCCATGGCCAAGGGTGTAGAGGTCATGCTCAAGACAAGCATGGTGATTGCGGTGATGGTGATGGTGTGGGTGTGTGTGTGTGTGCACTAGGCACACCCAGTGCATAGTGTGTTCTTTGGTGATGTTGTGTGTGTCCTTAGTGTGATGGTGACCCCTCTTTATATAGGGGAGGAGGGGGAAGAAATTATAGAATTTAGAAATGAAAAAATCATTATCTACATAGGCCATGTGACTGTGGACCCCACTTGTCTGGCTGTGTGTATATGTGCCAGAACAGCAGTCTCATGAGAGAGAGACTAAGAGAGAGAGAGATGGGTTGATGAAAAAAGGTGAGAGGTGACATGGAGAATAAAGTAATTACAAGAGGGGAGAGAGGGGAGTGTGTTCAGAGGTGAATCTGTGTGCAGATGTGTGTGAACACAAGAAAAATCAGGTAACCACCGGGTGGGGATGGGTCTGTGGGCACCTTTTTCAGTGAAACTAAGTGTGTGTGAGTGTAGGGGAGGTTATTTAGCTACAAGACAAGAGACATGGCGCCCATTAGAGAGAGAGGGGGGTATTTGGGTCATAGGATATGATAGGAGAGAGAAAGAGGGGGTGGGGTATACTATTTTGGAAGATAGGGTAAGTTGCATGTGAGTTAGGGTGCATTATTGGTGAGAGGTGGGGTAGCTTGAGGGGAGAGAGAAAGGAGAAAGGACAAGGGGAAGAGAGAGGGGGTTGACCTTTTGAGTGGAGGAGAGGAAAAGGGACACCCGGCGGGGCAACAGTGAAGAAAAAGGAGACAAGGTGGGGATGGGCTACCCCGCAGGCATGAGGTGGCCTATTTTACCTTTCTTATATATTTACATAATCATACTTTATTTTTTTCTTACTTTTTCCAATGCCTTTTATCACTTCCTCCATAAGAGGGGGTTTTCATGGGGTGGGGACGAGAGAAGAGGGGTATGGGAGCTTGGCCTGTGAAAAGCCCCCATCATTAGCCCTCCCCTTTTTGTTAGAGGCATTCATGTCTCTAGCTCATCTGTTTGATCATTATCGTCGAAGGTGGCAGTTGATGGTGTGTCCTCATCTGGAATGTCAGTTGGTGGAGCCTGGTCAAATCGAAGAAAATAAGGTTTAAGTCACCAACCATTTACCCTGGTTTTATGAAGTTTTCCATCAGCCTCCATAAGCTGGTAGCTTCCATTGGCATACTTTTTCCTGATGATGAAAGGGCCTTCCCATCGGAGCAGGAGTTTCTTATCCTTGCGCGTGTCGAAGAGATTGTCGTAGCGGAGCACCAACATTCCTTTCTTCAATTCTTTTTTTCGGAGATGCTCGTTAAAGCTAAGCCGTCTATGCTCTGCTTGTGCTGCATAATAATTTATTGCTTCTTCTCTGTCCAACTGCAGTCTTTCCAAGTTGATGATGTGATCTCTCAAATTCATGTTGGGTTGTTGAAGTTGGCTTGCCATTACTCTGAGACTTTGTAGTTGCACTTCAATGGGCAAGATTGCTTCCTTACCAAATACTAGATGATACGGTGTGAATCCCAAGGATGTACGAAATGAAGTTCTGTAGGCCCATAAAGCTGGTAGTAGATACTTATCCCAGTCTCCGGGATGATTCTTTACCTGCTTGGTAATAATTTTAGAAACCATTCCATTTACCTTTTCAACTAGGCCATTACATTGAGGGTAATATGGTGAAGAGTGCCTCCTTGTAATGCCCAGTTTCTGCATTAATTCTCCTACCAAGCCTGCTCTGAAACCTGGCCCTCTATCAGAGATGATCTCTAAAGGTGTGCCAAACCTACAGCATATGTGCTCGTAGATAAATTTAGCTACCTCTACCGCTGTGATTCTAGTGGTGGCTGAAGCCTCTGCCCATCTAGTCATGTAGTCGACCCCCATGATAATGTAGAATTTTCCTGAGTTGGCCCTAGGTAATGGCCCAATGGCATCGATACCCCATTTTTCAAATGGGCCATATGAGAGAATAGGTGTCTGTGGTTTAGGCATAAGTGACCTAGTAATGGCCTTTTGACACAACTTACACGTTTTGCACCAGTGGTGTACATCACGGTTGAGGCTAGGCCATATGAAGCCTGCCTGCAAGATTTTGCTACTTGTTATGTCTAGGGCAAGGTGACCACCACAAACCCCGTCGTGATAGCTAGCAATTACTCCCGTGATTTCCTGAGAGAGAGGGACCTTCCTGAGTATTTGGTCCTTACCCTTACAATACAAACCGTCATTGATAAGTCGATACCTTGTGGCCTTCCGCGTCAGCCATTGCTTCTCTCCGTTTGTTAAATCTGATGGGCATTCCCCTGTTTCCAAAAAATGCATGATGTCAGGCAAGGCATCACTGCCTTGAAATAGAGGGAGCTTTAGTTTTATTGCTCCAACCACCACTTCCTATAGTCTTTCACTTGCTAGGGCATCTGCTTCTTGGTTTTGAGCCCTTGGGATATGGTGTATTTGAACTTCTTCAAACTTACCCAAAAAGGTTTTTACACCACTTAAGTGAGTCCTTAAACTAGGATTCTTGCATGTCCATGCTCCATTTACTTGCCTTACCAGAAGTAGAGCATCCCCAAATACATTAAGGCGTTGTACACCTTGCGAGACGCACCATTGTAGACCCTTGGTTAGTGCTGCATACTCAGCTTCATTGTTAGAATGTGAATCTAACAATTGGCCCAACGAAAATACCTTTGTCCCTTTGTCATCAAAGACCACTATGCCTGCAGCTGCTTTGTCGGACGCTCGCTTGTAGGCTCCATCAAAGTAGAGAGAGTATGCTCCTTCTACCATCGGTGGTACTGGAGGTAATTGGACTTCTCCTTCCTTAGATTGCTTCTCCTTCCCTTCAAAGACTTGGTAGGTCATGAGTCCCCCCAAACTTGCCCTTGTCGTGCTTTCTACCTGTACCGTGTAGTCAAACTCTTGCATACGAACTAGCCATTTAGTAATTCTAGCAGACACATCCATGTGTTGTACAACATAGGGAAATATTTCATCCGTGGTTAGAATCACAAATTGCTTAGGCAGCAAATATGACCTAAACTTTGTAGTTGCAAATCTAAGAGCTAGGACTAAGTGTTCCACATGGGTGAAACCTTTCTCTCCTGCTGTCATCATTCGACTAGAGAAGTAGATTGGCCTCATGAAATATGTCGTCATATCCTTTTGGAGTAGCACAGCCCCCAATGAGTCATCACCAACACTTGAGGTGACATAGAATTTTTCATCCCACTTAGGTGGTGAGATAGTTGGCAGAGTGGCTAAGACCTCCTTTACCTTGTTGTAGTAATGTTCACTTTCCTCGTCCCAAGTGAAAGTTGATCTTTGAGTGAGTTGTTGCAGTGGTAGAACAAGTTGTGATAGTAGATGTATGAATCTAATTAAGTACCTCACCTTCTGTAGAAAAGAGACCAGTTGACGTGCGGTCGTTGGTGAAGGTAGGGCTATGAGTGCGGACACCTTACTTGGGTCGGCGTTGATACCTTTTACTGAAATTTCATGGCCTAGTAGAATGACTTTACTCTCCCCAATGTGGCATTTATCCACATTTAATTGCCCACCTAGGCTCTACAACCTGGCCAAACCTTCAGTTACCTTTTCTAAATGTGAAATACGGGAGCTATATATACAAAAATCATCAATGAACACTCTTATGGATGTTCCAAAGAACGGTTGAAAAACATATGTGACATATCTTTGGAATGTGGCAGGTGCATTTGTGAGACCAAATGGCATAACCCTATATGAAAAACAACCCCATGGCATGATAAAAGTGGTTTTTATCTGATCTTCCAAGGCTATGTGTATTTGAAAGTATCCTGAATAACCATCACAGACGGTATAGCATTCAAAACCCGCTACTTCATTCAGAATTTCATCCAAGAAAGGGAGAGGAAAGTGGTCTCTCTTTGTAGCTGCATTTAGTGGTTTGTAGTCAACACAGACCCTCCACTTACCATTCTTTTTAGGCGTCACCACTATGGGTGACACCCATTCTGAGTTTTCTACAGGATAGATGAATCCCACCTCCAGCAGTTTCCTTACCTCGGCCAAGAATGCCTTTTCTTGTATGACCCCTAGTCGTCGTAGCTTTTGCACAACTGGTTTTACCCCTTCCTTCAGCTTAATATGATGTTCCACCACTGTAATGCCTGTGATTCTTTCATAGTTGTCAATGAACAGGTTAGGAAATCCCATCAACATTTGCAAAAAACTATCTTTCTCCTCAAGTGTTAATTCCGTAGACAACGTACCCTTCAACCTACTTCCTCCTAGGCCAGGTGATTTTCTCTCCTCTTCATTGGGTTTCCCTTTTGGTGATGGATCACCAGTTGTGCTTACCCTTTGTGGATCCTTCATAATGATACCAATCACATCAATGGAACTGTCACTTTCGTCGGTGGATGTGGTCTCCTCCTCAGAACTGGAAGATTCGCTAGTAGTTTCATCTGCCGATGTTTCCAGATTCATTTGCTTCTGCTTGCCAATCCTCATGCCGTAGTAGATTGTCTCCCCTTTCTTACTGATCATGCGTAGAAGGCCAGTACCCCAGTCTTGTTTTGCCTTCATGGCCATCAACCATGGCCTTCCCAAAATTAATGGATAGCCCTCCCCCTTAGTAGGCATTACAAAAACATCTACCTCTACCTCAGTGTTGAAATCTTTGATTTTCACGGCACTTACCACACCCACACACTTTACTTTTGCGTTGTTTGCCATCTTTGCCTTGCATGGAGAAGGCCTGTCAACCTCGAGCCCTAATCGAAGCATCATAGCTTTGCTCATTACACAGATTTGTGCACCTCCATCAATGTAGGTGTTTCCAACCCTCTTTCCTTTTATGTTTACGTCGACAATTGGAAGGATGTCATCCATGTTGCATCCCGAAATTTCTCCGGCTACCTTTGTTTTGGAGCGTCTTGTACTTACCATTTTAGACCATTGTCGCCTTACTTTAGGTAAAGATGTAGCAGTTGTGGCCATGTAATCTTCGGTCCTTGCTCTGCCACATCCAATGTTAGATCATAGGGCTTAGAACTTTCCCCTAGCTGGAAGTCGGTGATGCCCAATTTCCGTCGTGGCCTGGATGGCCTCTTGCTAGTTTCTCCTCTCATGCTTCTCTCATCATCTGATTGTGTAGCCTTCTCCCTTCTAGCTCTTTTCACATTCATGGCCTCAAGTGGTTCTAAAAAGGTTACCTTCTCCTTACCCTTGTCCCTCTCCTTTGCTCTGGGTGGATACACTACTACGGATTTTCCTTTCTCTTCTAGCCTTATGATGTTTACAGGGCGATCAGGTGGTGGGGCTGGTGAAAGAGGTGGGATGGATGCTTGTAGTGGTGTCTGGGGTGGACATAGAATATGTGTTGGTGGGGGTGGTGCTCGGGGTGGGGGTGTTCTTTCTCTAGGGGGTGACAATTGGTTCCTCCTACCTCCTCTATTATAGTTTTGTCGTGGTTTGGGACAGTAGTACATACCGTGGCCGTCTTCTCCGCAGTTGTAGCAATGATACTCCCTCTTTTGTCGTCGTGCTCTTCCAGGGTCTTGATCTCTTTATTGACTCCTCCCTTGCTGTATTAAGTGGACAGACAAATTCTTCAGTTGGTTAGTAATATGGGCCAACATATCTTGTTGGTCATCTCTTACCCCAAGAGCCAGTGGTGGTGGTATCGTGGTTGTTGTAGTTGCTGGTCGACGCGATGTTCCTTCTTCTGTTGACTCGGTTTCTTTGGCTTTCATTCACAGCTTTTTGTCCTTAAGGCGAGCAATCTCAACGGCTAACTTGTACGTAGCGGGGAATCTACCTTTCACCTTCTCCTTGAGAAGCGGCCATAAGCCATGCGTGAACCAATCTTTTTTTAGGAAATCGGGTGCGTCTTCCTCCCTTGCCAGTGACTCAACCCACCGTTCCCACAAATCCACAAATTTGGACTCATAGGTGGCATATTCTAAAAGACCCTCCTGCTTCAAGTCTCTCAGCTTGTCCCACAACTTTTCTGAAGTGGTACCTCCCCCAAAGCGCCTCTTAAAAGAGCTTTTTAAGGGTTCCCAGTCATCCTTGGTTGCTTATGGAAGTGCATTATACCATGATCTAGCTTCTAGCTTCATGAGATGCTTAAAGATTCTAACCCGGGATTCATCCGTATCTTTGTTGCTCACTACACATGCTACTTCAAAGTCATCTAGGAAGTCTGTTACCAAATCCTCCCCCTTCTTTCCTTTAAATGTTGGAAATGTTACACTTGCCATGATTACTAAGAGAGAGCTAGAAAGACACACTGCTTAACTTGCAAAAGTTTTTTTCTTCTTTACAAGGAGGCGTGTATACCCTCTTATACTAGGACATAGATTAAAACTTCAAACGGTACATTGCCTTGTACCAAAGGTAAGACAAATGGTTGATCTGATGCCAGAACCTCAAAAAACTGCTCCCCACCCAGCATGGTGTCAATGACGTGCTGGTAGTGAGCCTTCAAGTCCAGTATTACCTTGATTGAGCGTACACGTGTTGGTATGTGTGATCTGTCTTGAGGTAGGTTGTACTGATTCATGTGAAGCTTAGAGGTGCTTAGTCACTGTCCAAGCTTGTGGGAGAGGGTGGTGTTCTCTCCTGAAACAAACTCAATAGATCCCTAGTTTCTCTAGTGAGAGTGTGAGCCAATGCTTCCGTTATCTGTGCTACAGCATCAGGTGCGACTTGAAAACTGACTGTGATAACTACCTCGATGACTTGAGTTACCCGATTCTCAAAGTAGAATAGTGTTGATTCTCTATTGTGCAGAGCTCCTTCCATTTTGTTGTTGTGGGTTGGTTGTAGGTTGCGGACATGGTTTCGACCTTCTCCTTCTTCTTCTTGGCAATTGGCCTATGTATATCCACTGGGTTTGGCATGTTGGTTGACTCTCCCACTGCAAATCGATTACCGTTATGCCTGGCACTCGAGCTTCGATGGACATGCGGAGTTCGTCTAGTTGTGCTTGGAGCTCTTCTTCTTCTGTCGTCCAATTAGCAAATCCTGCTAGCCATTCATCCATTCACAATAGTTTAAGGGTTTCAGTCTTGTAAATTGAAGGGTTTCATGAAAAGATCCTCCGTGGGGTCACCAAATGACGGGATCAAAGCGAACCCCGAACCCCGACGGCCTCTAAAACACCAGGGACCGAATAGCGCCCCTCGAGCCTGTCATGGTAAAGCAAATAGGGGGCACCACGTAGCTTCAGCAGCTAGGACGCAAACAACACACCACCATAACAAAGTTTTCATCCAAGAGAGATGGATGCTTGGGAGTAATGATGAAGAGGAAAGGGAATGAGATCAAGTGAGAGAGAGAGAGAGAGAGAGAGAGAGAGAGAGAGTGAGGGAGGGGGTATAGCGGCTTAGTACTTAGGCACCTGTGCGCTCCTTGTCGCACTGTCGAAGCAAGGGACTTGCCAATACACCGTATGCGAGCCACAAACGGCTCCAAGCACACAACAAGCCTAAACTAGCAAGCTCAAGAAAACAAAGGGTGTGTCACTCACCGCTCTACGCTCGCCTTCGTGGTGGATTCCTCGCCGCGATGAAGAAGAAGCTGCAGTTGTGCCGCGCTCAACCGCTTCGCCGCCGTCGTGCCTTCGTAATGCTCGATCGCACACACACTCTCCCTCTCTCTCTCTCTCTCACACACACACACAAGGAGGTGAAGAAGAAGAAGATGGAGATGGAGCAAGAGCACTCTTCAATTGCACAAATGAGAGAATGAGTAAAAATTAGGTTTAGTTGGCTTTTATAGGAGCTCACCCCATTCACACTTGGGCGCCCATGCTTAACCAACTAATCCCTTGAATGTCCAAGTTAAAGTGCGCCTCTCATCGACGATCACTCTACCTTTCCCTATTGGTCCGACAAGCCCGGTACCTGACTCTACCAAATACATAATACGCGTCCATCGTAGGTGATGGGTGTCCGTGAGCCGTGAGGGTTAACATGCCCCCCTTCCTGATGTAGATTCCGGCCTCGGAAGCTATTGAGTTGAAGCTGGTTCGTCGAGGTGGAAGAGCATTTGAGATGAATGTCCTTAGCCTTCTTCAGTCACTGCAAAATCAAACAACATTGGCACAGTAATTGCATTCTCTTAAAAAGCATATGCAGTTTTAGGTAGACACATTGATTGGTAAAAGAATTTCAAACAATTTGTTAGCAATGAACATTAAATTTCAATGTAATCAAATGCATAAACAGATGTAAAGGTAGAAAATTAAACAAGTCTGGGGTCGCTAATTTGACGGTCGAAAAGCACTAGAGATCGAATATTAATACCATGGGTAAGCTTCTTAACTTTCTGTGGTCAATTAAGTTGTTTAATCGCGAGAGCCAAGTATTCATGTTCAAGGGCTGACTAGAGGCTATATCTAGAAAACCTTGTAGTTAAGCTACCATAAAAGGAATTTCTCATGAAATCATCGCCTGACTGATTACTTTTTCTTTGACCCCCCAAAGTCTTTTCACACTGATTCAATTTTGATGTGTGTGCTTATTTTGTATGCCTTGGGTTTTTTGCTTTTCAAGGAAAAGCGCCCACACTGGGAACCTCTAGGGCTCTAGTACCATAGGCGATACATGTGAGTGAAGTACCAAATCAAGCTGAGATTTCTCTTCCAGCTTAAAATTTTACATTGTGGCACTTTGATTTTTTGTTTGTTCATTTTCAGCATTTTAATTTTGTAACTTTGGGGGGTCATATAACACTGTTACCCTCCCCAGGCTCATCACATTAGTAAACTCCCTTTATAATACTTAAGCTAAAGGTCACTAGTGTTAAGCCCACTAGAAAGCCCTAGTACATTTCATACAATGCTGCCTAAATCAGATTAAGAACCTAAGTAACCATTGTTTATTAGGAAGGCATTCCCCATGGTATTAAGAGAAGATCTCTAACACCTAACTTGGTCAAACTAGCTTAGTCGGACTGCTTGATTTTTAAACCTAGACAAGTGATTATGACAAAACATTACATTGAATTAAATATTTGATACTAAGCCAATGCGCTGAATAGTATGCCACCAATCACAATCAAAGCAGACAATCATAGATGCAAAAAGATAAGGGCAATGCTAATGGACAAGAAACACCTATTTGTGTTGATGGTCGCGCTTGATTTGAAGGTTCCATGAAGGTCCAAATCCTATCAATAGCAACACGCTCCTGTACACACTATGAAACACAAACAATACCTCTAGGAGGAACATCAGTGGGAAAAGAGAACTTTTCTAATCTCTCAAATCTAAACAGAAACACTCCTATCGTACTAATCTTACTTACCCTCCATCACTCAAGTGATGAGGATCAAAGGTGTTTTATGGCATAGGTTTCTGTTTCACTGTACCAGATGTGACATGTGTAGGTCTGAGTCAATGTTTTGACTTTTATTGTGCATACTCATTTGCTAATTGCTCTTGCTCTTTTTTTTTTTTTTTTTGAGTATAAAGATTTATATGTACATTCCCTAAGATTGGAATTGAGAGGTCAGGGCAAAAGGTTGAGAGGGAAACAAATGAATGATGACTGTCAGCAAACACTCCCCCCTTCCTTGGGTAGATCATACCGTTTGAAATGAGCTTGTCACCCTTTGAAACCAATTGTTCCAGTTGGTAATAGGTGAGGATTTTTTCGAGTAGTTTTCTATTACCCTAGGTGCCTTGTCAAGCTGCAAGGGTGGTAAGGTACTCTCCCAGGATCGAACTTGAAGTGGTTCATCAGGTGATTCTTGAACACTGGGAGGTGTGGATTCTTTTGTAGCTTCATTGAGGCCCACTACTATAGATGGAGGCTGTGTAGAATCTTTTACCTCTATGGATGTATTACATGATGAGCTAGAAGCTTCATGGGACTCCCCCCTTCCTGAGCTAGGTGGAACAAATCGTTCTTTCTTTGGTACCCAAACTAGCTCGGGAGCGGGTGTGTAGCATTCTGTGATTTTTCTCTTTCCACGATCATTGATTTGTTTTGGAACTACGGGATTGGGCTCACTTGGGTCAGCAGGTGACAGGTAAGAGCACAATCTACGTTTTGGCACCCAGATTTGATCATTTCCTTGATAGTAGCCTTGGGCTTCCAATAGTCGTTTAGGGATCCATCGCAACATTTTCTTACTTTTCTTGGAGCAAGTGGTACGTTCCTTACAAGGCTTCTGTTTTTTAGCACTAGCTATGGTCACTAAAGAAGCTTTAGGGACCCACTTGTATGTTTTCTTCGTGACATTAGGATGAGTCTTGTCGGAAGCGATATGCATTGCTTGTAGCATATTTAAGGGTATAGGCATTTCATCCCCCTCAGGTGTTACCCAGGTCGTCCCCCTATTTCCCCAAGTGTCTATGGTTGATGCTAGGTGGACCCAGTCTACGTTGTCTGATTCCGTCATACCCGGTAACACATCCATATAAGGAGAATCTTGGCCAATGTCTGTATCCTTCTTACAAGTGTAACAATATTGTAGTGGGGCCGAGTGAACTGTGGTGTCAGAGCGATGATCAATAATGGTTTTACTCCCTAAGGGGTGTACCTTACCAGTCACCAAATCCACTCTAAGGACAGAGTCTTGGAATTGCAAATAGACATGATTTTTAGACCAATCGTGAACCATTTGTGCTTCCCTCATGAATGGTCGTCCTAAAATCATTTCATACGACATAAGGTGTTTAGAGAAATCCATTACAATGAACGTATGTCGTACCTTGTGTCCTAGAACTTTGATCTTAAGATCCTTGAGCATCCCCATAGGTTTGGCTATGGTACCATTTGCCATCTTTACCACAATGTTAGTAACACTGAGGCGGGGTTTTCCCATGGATTCCCAACAATCTTTTGTAACGATGCTAACTCCCGCACCACCATCAAGAATTCCCTTTATAGTTAATCCCTTGGTAGTGATGGGTAGGGTCGCATTAGACTCGTCGCCTACAAAATACTGCCCTAATTCGTTAATGGGTACCTCGATCACAGACTCGTGTCCATCTAAGTCAAGTGATTGCACATGATTTTCCTCATCAATCATAATCGAGTCAGGCCTATTTGGTTGCGCAAACTGCGGTAATCCCGTTCGTAGCTCTCCGTTAAGGAATGCTCGAAGTGCAAGGAATAACTCAGGATCTCCATACAGCTTTGCTATGATCGTGGTTCGGACCTCATAAGACATGAAGTCCACTAGTTTGGCAACATTCATTGGCGTTTTGCAGGGTGTAGGTCCTTGACTAGGAACTGGTGAGGATGGAATCTCATATTCCTCAATGGGATCAGGTATTCCTTCGTTAAACATCCTTCCCAACAAGAAGGGTGTATGCTCACTTTCTGATGTCCCGTCCTCACTCCCTTCTTGGATGATACTAGATATGGCTAACGGTCTATGGTTCATGTGGGGTGGATGAACTTGCGTGGGAAACACTATGTCATGAATTTTGACCTGCATGGGTTCTGGTTCTAGTTTCCTTTGAGTCTCCTCCACTAAACCTCTTAGATGTTTCACCTGCTTAATCTCGTCTACAGGGTTTGGGTACGTCCCAATCTTCTTTTTACGATTTTTCCCTTTTTGCCCCTGCGATTTATCTTGGGGGTCTTGGATTGGATTTGGAAACACTTGTGGTGTTTTCAGAGGCTCTTTATGATTGTCTCTTATTCGGTTTTCATTTGGTTCCATGTTACGGTTTTCTTTGTCGGTCTTTCCCTTTGTGGTATTGGTTCTAGTCTCCATTGTCTCGACTGAATCTGAATCAGCCTCGAGGTCATTCATATACACGGGGTCATCTCCTGTTCCTATGTTTGTTTTGGAACTTGGCTTTGAATTTTCCGTATTCTGCGACTTCTTCCTTCGTGTCTTCTTTTTCTTTGCTTGGATAACTGACGCGGTATCTCTCTCTTCGAGGATATGTCCTGGCCCTTGAAGCATGGACCGTGTAATCGCATAAGCGGGTGCGACGGGTGGCATTGGCGATGTCACACTAGCAATTTCGACCAAATTCAAGGGTGTGATTTTAGGCGCATTTGGGTTATAGGGGCATTGGGCAATCAAGTGATCTATGCCACAACGATTACATGTGAGTATTGGCATTGCAGACGTGCTCCCTTGATTCACTTGCATCTGTGCAGCATTCTTTTGCAGCCTAATAGGGCACTCCGCTACTCGATGTGGTCCACCACACTCATAGCATTGAAGAGGTGGCCTCCTAGCCTGGGTGTTGATATTTTGACCTCTGGATGCGAGAGCAGCAGCTTGATAAACCGGCTTGACTTGTCCCCAACAATCTTCCATGTAGTATATAGGACACTCTTCCAATGTATCAAGTCCATAGGCAATACTAGTGTCTATTTCCTCCTCACAGCCATCTGCATAACCATTTGATGGCTCACAACCCACTTGGTTCATAGGGGCGACTCTTGGATGCGGGGGCTGCGGTCCTAGCACAGGAGGTGGTAACGGTGTAGCTTGTACAACATTTTGAGATCTAGGGACCATGTTGCGGTAGTTGCTCAACAGGTGGAGTAGGCATCAATACAGGAGCTCGAGGCGCATCCGTCCAGGCTACAGGTGGTCTATTTGCCATCATACGTTTGATCATTAAACAATCCTTAGCTTGGTGACCATACCTACCACATGCGTTGCAAGTTCCATTAAATTTTACTCTAAACGTAGGGCACTCACTAGTGCTATGTGGACCTAAGCAAATGGAACACCATTGTTGCTCCCTTCTTGGATACATGTGACTATTTTGAGGGGGTCGATTATCCTTAAGAGACTCTTGGATTGCCTTGGTGAGGTCTGTCAAGAATGTCTCAAATAACTTTGGCTCATTGGCAATGGGCTTTGCAGTCATGGGTTCATACTCAATGGCTTGTGAGCTAGTGGATCTCGTGTCAGTAGACACCCTCATGCCTGCTATCATCAAGTTGTCCTCTAATTGGATTGCATTGGCAGTGACATCTTCCCAGGTTGTGATACCTCTAATCACTAGTCCATTATAGATTCCTTCATTCCTCAACCCTCGAATGAATCGATCAAGCAGTTGGTTATTGTTGAAGCGCTCATTTACAGGGCAGCGAGAGTTTAAGTGCTTTAGACGACTAATGAAGTCCCTTACTGACTCTCCTTCCTTACGTTCGGCCTTCTGTAGCTGAGATGCTACACCCCAAAGCACACCTTCTCGTATGTACTCCTTTAGAAACAACCTTCGAAGGGTAGGGTAGATTGTTTTCTCATCCACCCTTAGGGTCCTATACCAATCTCCAGCCTTTCCACTTAATGTCAAGCTTAAGGCATTGCACTTATGTAGTTCGTTGCGTTCCCCTAAGGAATCACATACTTGTTCAAACACTTCAATGTGTTTCCTAGCATCTTCGTCCCCATTGAATTTTTGCGTGAGTTTAGCAATTTGTACTGCCTTACTTCTAGGCTCTCTATCAGATGCGTGACGCATATTTTCCACGATAGATCGACCTATGGTTTGAGCAAACGCTGCCAAGTCACCTATGTGAGGAGGTAGGGCCGGTGGAGGTACTCTTGGAATCATATGTGGGAGAGGGACGGGTACTGGTCTTGGCATATGTATCGATGATGCAGGATATGGAACATAACCGGGCATAGGTCCACTCGGATAAGAGCTAGGGAGCGGCACTCGAGGAGCATAAGCAAGTGGTACAATTGGAGGTGTGGGGGTCATGTGTGCATAAGGGGCTAGAGGCACATATGGTCGAGGCCCCATATTAGGTACTACGACACTAGGTAGTGGCACTGCGCTAACCGTAGATGTCATCGGTACATTCTCTGTCAGGCTTATCCCTGGAGTGAGCACTGGGTTTTCCTTAATAGAGGGTTGAGCCAAGTTAGGGAAGCTAAAGTTGTCGCTCGGAGGCTCAGATTGCATAGAGACCCCAGGTGAAATGACGTAAGATGGGTCCATGGGGCTCATTAGAGGAGTCTCCATTTGTGATAGAGTAGGCTGTTGAGCCTTGCTCGTATCCAGAAATCTCATGGGGCCAGTTGAGAGTATATTTACCCCTCGGTTTTGCCTTTCTGATTGAATAATGCCATGGATAACATTACAGATCATTTTCTGTTGATCTTCGATGCTCGTGGCACTAGAGGTGGATTGTACAATCTCTATCCATCCTACATGGTAGGCGTGGCCAGAGTGTAGATCTGTCAACACCTCAGTGTGGAGGTCGTATGTCCAATGATCATTAATGAACAATCCTTCTAGAGTCGACGTGTTAATGGTTTCTTGTGAGGTAGAAGCAATGTTGCTCCCCGTGGTTTTACTTGTCACCAACGGTACTCTAGAGGGAACTTCTGAAGGAGGCAACTCAACAGGGCCTTCTTGGTAAGAAGTTGGTAGGATATCCACATGGACACTCTTTGGGGGTGTGGGGTCCACGTGCGATGTGAAAGGAGAGTCCACTTCCCCACCCCCTTCGTGTGCTTCATTTGCATCAGGTTCCGAGCGAGTAGCTCTACCTAATGTTTCCATGAAACGGCTAAACATACTAGTACTAGGCTGTGGAGCTTCGGGAGGTGCATGGCCTTCTCTCTCAGTGTTTTGGGTAGGGTATACTTCCATGATTTCTGAGTCGGAGGAGGAATCACTAGCGGCTATTTTAGGGTCTTGGGTGGTGCTACCTTGCGTCCCCGCTGAGGGTCTAGAGCTTATCGTGGATGGGTAATGGGTGTCCGTATGAACAGAGGCACTCTCAATATGCTCGTGTTCTAGCACCCGCCCAGAGCATAAGTGCATGTGCTTTTGATACCCTAAGGTGTCAAAAAGCTGCTCTAGGAGGCCTTGTGACTAGTTTTTAGCGTGTTTTTTGTTTGTTTTTTTGCTAGATTTTTTAGAGCGTGCCGTGGAATGGGCCGTGTGATAGCTCGAAACGAGCGTATCGGTTAGAGAGTCGTGCCGTGCTTTACAGCCCTCCGTTTGGTCACTCTATGTCCTCGAAATCCCTAAAACTGTCAATTTCCAGTAGGGAACTAGGCCCAAACTAGAAAGTCTAAGGGTGCAAGTGGGAAGAGAAAGGAGGAGAGTGGAGGACTTGTCCCACATGCTCTCATTCTCTCTTGAGGGAGTAGGGTATATATATAAGAGTGAGTCTAGTATATATCATAAGACTGAGGACTGAGGCCTGGGCTTGGGCTTGGGCTTGGGCTTGGGCTTGGGCTTGGGAAAATGATCCCGATCTATCTTTTATACAAACCAACCCGTCCGTTTTAAGAGTCACGTTTTTTATTTTCAAAAAGTATCGCCGCCCACTCGCTCGCGTTTTTTTTTTTTTTTTCTCAAAAAACTTTTTTTTTTCCAAAATTTTATTATTATTATTATTATTTTGTTGATGCAGTAAATACAGAAATTGAAAAAAACGCAGAAATGCAGAAAATGCAGAAATTGCAGAAATTGCAGGAAAAAACGCAGAAAATGCAGAAATTGCAGAAAATTAAAAAAACGCAGAAATGCAGAAAATTGCAGAAATTGAAAACGCCGAACTTGAAAATGCAGAAATTGCGGAAATTGAAAAAACGCAGACAATAGCAGAAATTGAAACTTGACAGCAATTGCAGAAAACGCAAAAAACAGAAACCTCCACACACTCCTTCCCTGCCTTTCCTATGATAGAAATTGCACCACAAGGAAGCGTAAAGTGCTAACCGAGCTTAGTGTAGGGCATATCCCCGGCAACGGCGCCAAAAATGTGCGCTCCTTGTCGCACAGTCGAAGCAAGGGACTTGCCAATACACCGTATGCGAGCCACAAACGGCTCCAAGCACACAACAAGCCTAAACTAGCAAGCTCAAGAAAACAAAGGGTGTGTCACTCACCGCTCTACGCTCGCCTTCGTGGTGGATTCCTCGCCGCGATGAAGAAGAAGCTGCAGTCGTGCCGCGCTCAACCGCTTCGCCGCCGTCGTGCCTTCGTAATGCTCGATCGCACACACACTCTCCCTCTCTCTCTCTCTCTCACACACACACACACAAGGAGGTGAAGAAGAAGAAGATGGAGATGGAGCAAGAGCACTCTTCAATTGCACAAATGAGAGAATGAGTAAAAATTAGGTTTAGTTGGCTTTTATAGGAGCTCACCCCATTCACACTTGGGTGCCCATGCTTAACCAACTAATCCCTTGAATGTCCAAGTTAAAGTGCGCCTCTCATCGACGATCACTCTACCTTTCCCTATTGGTCCGACAAGCCCGGTACCTGACTCTACCAAATACATAATACGCGTCCATCGTAGGTGATGGGTGTCCGTGAGCCGTGAGGGTTAACAGCACCACAAAAGGATGGCGAATCCGCACACCCTTCACACATACACAAGCTCACTCCAAACACAAGACTAGGTGGCGATTCCGCACACCTCACATGGGCAAAACATTGCAAGAAAACATACTCACAAAACCTCAAGCTTTATTTAGAGAATAAGGCGATAAAATGGGGAGCATAAGGTAGGGGAATGAGAAGGGAGAGCGTGGTAGAGCACATGGCGGATTGGTGGGAGTTGATGGCGAAGACTCGCACGAGGGTTATGGCCATCATCCTTCATTTAGTTTCCCTTCATCTTCCATAGCCAAGGGTGTAGAGGTCATGCTCAAGACAAGCAAGGTGATTGCGGTGATGGTGATGGTGTGTGTGTGTGTGTGTGTGCACTAGGCACACCCAGTGCATAGTGTGTTCTTTGGTGATGTTGTGTGTGTCCTTAGTGTGATGGTGACCCCTCTTTATATAGGGGAGGAGGGGGAAGAAATTATAGAATTTAGAAATGAAAAAATCATTATCTACATAGGCCATGTGACTGTGGACCCCACTTGTCTGGCTGTGTGTATATGTGTCAGAACAGCAGTCTCATGAGAGAGAGATGGATTGATGAAAAAAAGTGAGAGGTGACATGGAGAATAAAGTAATTACAAGAGGGGAGAGAGGGGAGTGTGTTCAGAGGTGAATCTGTGTGCAGATGTGTGTGAACACAAGAAAAATCAGGTAACCACCGGGTGGGGATGGGTCTGTGGGCACCTCTTTCAGTGAAACTAAGTGTGTGTGAGTGTAGGGGAGGTTATTTAGCTACAAGACAAGAGACATGGCGCCCTTTAGAGAGAGAGGGGGGTATTTGGGTCATAGGATATGATAGGAGAGAGAAAGAGGGGGTGGGGTATACTATTTTGGAAGATAGGGTAAGTTGCATGTGAATTAGGGTGCATTATTGGTGAGTTATAATGCATTATTGATGAGAGGTGGGGTAGCTTGAGGGGAGAGAGAAAAGAGAAAGGACAAGGGGAAGAGAGAGGGGGTTGACCTTTTGAGTGGAGGAGAGGAAAAGGGACACCCGGCGGGACAACAGTGAAGAAAAAGGAGACAAGGTGGGGATGGGCTACCCCGCAGCCATGAGGTGGCTTATTTTACCTTTCTTATATATTTACATAATCATACTTTATTTTTTTCTTACTTTTTCCAATGCCTTTTATCACTTCCTCCATAAGAGGGGGTTTTCATGGGGTGGGGACGAGAGAAGAGGGGTATGGGAGCTTGCCTTGTGAAAATCCCCCATCACTTCAAATGAGGGAAGGATAGTGCTCCCATCTACTCAAGCACTTTTCTAAAAGATCCAAAGCCCCTTTTTCTCCACATGGTCCAAGGCAACACACCTCAAGCAAGGGATTGCCCCTTTGCACTTGGTGCGAGGGCAATGGAGTTTGGCCATCGCTTGTGTTTAGGACCATTCGGAGGACCACAATTATCCCAAACGCCTTGCACACATGTGAAAAGACAATTACTTAAATTAGAGATTTTTCTAAAAGTTACATGTGTCTAAAAAAATAAATAGTTAGTAGAAAAGGTGTAAGCTAAAATTTCAATAGTGAACAAAATGAAATGACAAAAGAAATATTTTAAAAAAAACAACAGGTACGTAGAGAAAGAGATAAATATAAAAAATAAAAAAAGTACTAAAGGTATTGTTAGTTAGAGAGGGCGTTGTAAAATTCCTAGCCCTGCAGCATTGGATATCTTTTGTAGTGTTTTAAAAATTCACAGCATGACAACATGTGCGGTTATAGGTGTGGCAGTATACGTAGTAAAATCTGTGATAATAGTCGAGATAAAATTTGGTGCTTCTTAAAAAAGAAATAGAGCAAGGTATGATAGATTTTTGGCATACCTTGCTCCTTTCATCTCCTTGTCATCACAGTTGCAAGCTAGAATAGCACCCTCTCTCTTTGTCTCTCTCTCTCTCTCTCTCTCTCTCTCTCTCTCACACACACACACACACACACATACACACATGCACAAGATGACTTATTGTATGCCAGGTGGACCTCTCTTTAGGGATGGTCTATGGCCACACACACACACACATTGGCAACTCCTTTAAACTCTATAAGAAAAACCAAAAGCAACTCAAGTATTTGGAATGTATGTATGTACTCACACAAACACACACACATAGAGAAGTGGACATATGTTGGTGGAACAGTGCCCCATGTGGTCATGGAACTTGCATAGGGGTAGTAGGTAGGAGTGTAGCTAAACATAGCTCAATCATATTGAGTTTTAATAAAACTTATTACCCTTCGTTGAGCTGCCTTCTTTCACGTTACTGAATACACAGGTTGTATTTTTCTCCTTTGCAATCGCTCAATCCCTCTATATGCGTTGTCGGCATGAGAGCTTCCTTATAGGCTTTACCTACTCGCATGCCAAGAAGTTCTCATTTTTCCCCCCTCAGATGTTGTTACACACACACACACACACACACACACACACACACACACCTTAATTTCGTTGGATTATCGACAGACACATACCACACACAAGTTGCTTTTTGTTTCTCTTTCCCTAATCGCTTGCCCTTCTTGGTTCATTCTCGTTGCCCACAAAGGATCTCCCTTCTGCAACCCCATACCCACTCAACTCTCACCGGGTGGAATATTCAACACACATGTGTACGCATGCACGCACATGCACACAACAAAACACAGACCTTAATTTGGCAGATAAGAGGTAGAGACATTTTCTAGCGGCATAATTGGGATTATACCAATAATGTGAGCACAAAAAGACACATATATACTCACATCTACAAGTAGCATTCAATGCTCACAAGTTTGTGTACAGATGGATTTTCCATACTTCTTCTCAAACCACTACCGGACCCTCAAATAGGTGGTTTTTTGCACCTACTTATAATTACTTATGTGTTTATTTAGTAGTCTATATACACATCACTTCATATTGGTATGATTTGGTTGAACATCGTTGATGAGGGTCATGAGATGGACTTCTTCTCTGGTGTGAAGAAAATGCTTCTTCTCAAATATAAACTCACCTCATTCATAATCCGTTACTCAGGTCTGTATATTTATTTTTTCCATTCATTTTAATCTTTTTCTCAAGATCTCTAGGTAGACATGTATCTACATCTAAAGGAAATTCCTTGATTATCCAGTCCGCACAATTTTTTTAAAAATGTTGTTTTTGCTCTCTAAATCTTAAATCTACCATGAAGGGTCTGAAAAGAGACATGGTAGTCACTGGTTTTTTTGAAGAACAACCCACTTTATGATTGAAATGATGAACAATTTGTGTTGTGCTTGTTTGCAGAGCCCCCCCTTTTTTAGACTATCCTGGTTTATCAAGTCCTGACTATGCAAATGGCACCTAGACGATAAATGAAGAATATGGATTCATCTTTTCAAACATTGATGATTGGGAACCTTCTGAAATAAGTTTTGTTGTTAAGACACGGATGGTTCTTATGATAAGTGTAGGTAGAAAAGAAAATAGTAAAGATTTACTCCTTGTAAATTTGTCACATCTTGAATTACATGTAGGATATCATCTGGCTAGATGCATTTGGAAAGCCTCAAACCTCCCATCAAGGGTCTCTTAAGAGATGGCATAAACTGATTTTTTTGAGAAAAAAAAATGTCCAAATTGCTGGCAAAATGTTGCCTGATTTTAATTATGTTAACCATATGGTTCTTTACTTCATTTGATAATCGTATTGTGGATGGCAACGAGGGAGAGGAAGGGTTATCCAACCAAACCATAAACAATAGCTTAATGAATAGAAAGAAGAAGCAAGAATTACTCTTTTTCGTATAACATTTTGATTTCCATATAGGCTCTCATTTGGCTAGGTGCATTAGCAAAACCTCAAAAATCTGGTTATAGTTCTGTTGAGAGATTGCATGGACTTTATTTTTTGACAATATATCCAAATACTCATGAAATGATGCCAAAGTTTTATTGTGTGGTGTTGATGGTCGGAAATGACATGCCATATGGGGTGGCCTCTACACCACACATAGCCTAAACATCCCCAAGCATCATCTCAAGGTAGGAGTAATCCCATAAGTAGAGAAGGGGAACCACCTAGCATAAGTGCGGCTAGGACACAGACACACATGACCTAGGGTAGCAAAAGTAAGATGCCCTCTAGGTAACCGACATGAAATGGTGATACAGCAAACGTCCACATGTAGAAAATGCCTAGTCAACAGTCAAGAGTGTGTTTACGAGAGAGGTACGTGACAAGGTCAGAATGGAGCATACTGACTGATTGGAGAGGCCGCACATGATGGAGCACAAGCAGAGTGATATACAGGAGACAAAACATCCCGTGAATGTGGAAAAACAAAACTAAGGAGAGAAGAGAATGGACTCCAAAGATCAAGACATCATTGCACCCTTTTATTGGCGATGATGATACTTACAAATGGTGGTTTTGACTGTTACAAACCTGGCTCTTGGCATTAGGGATGCATGATGGAATGCGAGTGCCATATGGTGCATGGCAAAGCTGGAGTTAACGTGAAGGTTAGTTGAGGAAAAACATCAAGACGGTGTAGCCACCGGCGACATCAATCACCAACATTGAGAGCGGCCCTAGGAAGCATGGTGTCAATGCATTCAATTCTAGCGTGCTCATGTTGCCTTGCGGGGGAGTAGTGAGTGCCTCGTGACTAGTAACTCAACCATGGTGTGGTGCATAATGGTGAAAATGGTGATGTTGCCAATGCTAAAATGCCCAAGCTTGCAACCAAACATGATGCCATGAGCTTCCTAGATGGGGGGGGGGGGGAGGGGGGCATTATGTGCTTAGTGGTGCTTAAAATGTAGAGTGCATGGAGCTAGTGTGTTCCTCCTTCACTTGTGCCTTCTTTTGTGCTGAGCGGAGGCCTCTTTATATAGGCTTGAGAGGTGGTCCTTACCCAATGGTCCTTGGAAATATCCACTGGTTGCTGTAGGGAGCGTAGATGCCTCTCTAGTAAGAGAGATAGAGAGGGAGAGAAGGTAGAGATAGAGAGAGAGGAAAGAGTGGGGTAGGGAGAGTTTTTTTACAATCCACTAGCCACTCGCTAGGCTAATAGGGAAGAGTGGAGTTTGGGGCATTTACAAGGGGTTTTGTTGATGGTTTGGGTGGTCGGTGTGAGGTTTAAGGCTGCCAGAATTGGTATTTGTTGCAGGAAGCCGATATGCTACGTGTCACTTCTTCTCAGTGCCGTCCAGGGCGTGCCTTCAGCACCTTTCCTTGTTTGAGTATAGGCGGCGTGCGACTTGGTCTTCTTCTTTTGTTTTTTTTGGAATTGATTCCTTTGGTTTTTTATTATTCTTTGGTGTGTGTGTATATGTGTGCGTGTTCGGTGTGTATGTGGGTGCGTGCTCGGAAAGAGGGTGTGGTGTGTGGGAATGAGAGAGAGGGGGGGTAATTTTTGTAAAATATGTGTATATAATATATATATTTATTTATTTATTTTACGTGCTTCTGGTGCGCAGGGAAATAGGGTGAGAGAACGAGAGTGAGTGAGGGGAAGAACGCGGGCTCGCTGGGGAGAGAGGGGTGGTGAAGGGTGTGTGAGTGTGTGTGTGTGTGTGTGTGTGTGTGTGTGTGTGTGTGTGTGTGTGTGTGTGTGTGTGTGTGTGTGTGTGTGTGTGTGTGTGTAGGTGTAGGGTGAGTGAGTGTGTATTATGAGAGAGAGAGAGGCACTGTTATGCACGCCCGCATTGGCTGACAAGAATGTGAGAGAGAGGGAGGGTGATGGTGAGCTCGTAAGGGGAGGGGAGTGTGTGAGGGTGGTGTGTGTGTGTGGTGTTGTAAATAAGAGAGAGAAAGGGAAAGCTCTGTGATGTGCTACGCCCTCGAGCTTGAATCACGAGTGGGGGAGAGAGAGAGAGAGAGAGAGAGAGAGAGAGAGAGAGAGAGAGAGAGAGAGAGAGAGAGAGGGAGGGAGGGAGAATTATTATGCTTGCATGCGGTGGTCTCCATAGAGAGAGAGAGAGAGAGAGAGAGAGAGAGAGAGAGAGAGAGAGAGAGAGAGAGAGAGAGAGAGAGAGAGAGAGAAAGAATATTATGCTTGGGAGCGCGGTGGCCCGCTCGTGGGAGAAAAACAAGAGGGGAGAGTGAGGTCGAGGGAGTGTGGACGAGAGGGAAGAGGGAGGGGTGAGGTATGGCGGCTCGCTGGTGGAGTATGGACAAGCGAGAGAGGTAAGAGAGAGCGAAAATAAAAATGTGAAAGTGTGTGTGTGTGTATAAATAATGCATGAGAGAGAGATTGACTCTGGTTCATGGCGGTCCGCCAGTGGAAGAAAGACAAGCGGGGACTTGTTTTTATGCACCCTGCGGGGTTTGGTGGAAGAGAGAGAGAGAAATAAAAGATGAGAGGGAGTGTGGGGTTGGTGGCGGCAGTAGTAATAAGAAAAAAATGCTATTTTTTTGTTGTTTCTTTACCTCTGGTTCCCCGAATGGGTTGATTCATGCGGACTTAGTGCTAAGTATGGAGCCTGATTTACCATTGTAATTTTCTGTGGTAAAAGCGCACATTTGTAAGGCCCCCATTATGAGGAGAAGCCATTGTGCGTGAAGGAAAATCACTTGCCGGAAACCAAAATTTTCACGGCCAAAAATTAGAGGCAACTTTAGGGGGAAAACAACCGGTCGGTTGGCCGGTGGCCGGTGGTCGGTGGCCGAATTCAAAAGCGGACTTGTCTTCTCAAGGGTGGCCACACATGGGCGGATTGGAGGGTCCGATTTGGACTTATCTACACAAGGGCGGCTACACATGGCTGCCTCACATGAGAGAGGGCAGCCCCTTTTGGCCTATAAAAGGAGGCCATTTCTACACACATTTCATAGAGTGTGGAGTTGATGCAACAAGGTGAGTGTGAGGTGGTGAGAGTGAAGCAAGGCGGGAGATCCATTAAGGGTATAATCCCTTTGTAAACTACTTATTCATTTGAAGTACTAAAGCCATTGAGTGGTTGCTTTCCCGTGGACGTAGCCCACATTGGGTGAACCACGTATATCGTGTGTACTCTCTCTCTCTCTCTCTCTCTCTCTACTCTATAATATTGTGTATGTAAATCTGTCTCTCTCCATTAAGTAATCTACACAATTATCTATTTAGCTACGTCTTATTTCCTAACAACTGGTATCTGAGCAAAGTTTGCTCGTAGCTAAGTTATCTCAAGGAAAGGATTCCTTGAATTGAGTGGGAGTTATGGCGGAGGAAGGGAAGCTCATGATTGAGAAGTTCAACGGCAAAAACTACCAAAATTGGAAGATGCAGATTGAAGACTATCTCTACTAGAAGGACCTCTATTTGCCACTAGGCGGTCTTGCAAAGAATCCCGCAACGATGGCAGATGAAGCATGGATTGTCCTTGATCGAAAGGCACTGGGAACAATCCGGTTAAGCTTAGCGTCAACGGTGTCCTTCAATGTTTCGGAGATGAAGACCACGGAGGACTTCATGAAGTCACTTGATGACTTCTACGAGAAACCATCGGCATCCAATAAGGTATTTCTTATGAAGCACTTGCTCAATCTAAAGATGGCAAAAAATGGTTCAGTTGCAGAACACCTAAATGACTTTAACACAAACATAAGTCAACTTCGATCGGTGAAAATAAATTTTGATGATGAAGTGCGAGCTCTCCTTATACTATCATGTCTACCGGATAGTTAGGACAGCCTTGTGATGGCTGTAAGTAATTCTATCTCTGGTACAAATACTCTTAAGTTTGATGATGTTGTGGGTGTTCTCCTAAGCGAGGAAATGTGAAGGAGAAGTACAGGAGAATCATCAAGTGCTGCACTATCAATGGAAACAAGAGGAAGGCCTAAGGAGAGGTTCAAAAGCCAAAAGGGTTGTGATCGCTCAAGACAGAGCAAGTCACGCACAAAGTCAGTTCTTGAATGTTGGAACTGCGGCAAGAAGGGCCACGTCAAGAAGGATTGCTGGTCCAAGAAGAAGAAGGAGACTGAGTCTCAAGACAACAAGACAACATCGGAGGCCAATGTGGTAGGTAAAGTAGAGCAAGATGCTCTAATTCTCTCATTAGACAATGTGTCTAATTCCTGGATAGTAGATTCCGGGGCTTCATTCCATGCGACACTACACAAGAAACATTTCCAAGACTACCCCGGCCAAAGGTAATTTTGGGTATGTATACTTGGGAGATGATGAAGCTTGTGAGATTGTCGGAAAAGGTACAGTTTCTGTCAAAACTGCTAACGGAAATGAATGGAAGCTTAAAGATATTAGGCATGTTATTTCTCTTCGCAAAAATTTGATCTCTATAGGACAATTGGACGATGAAGGTCACAACATTGCATTCGGAAACAAACGGTGGAAGATATCAAAGGGATCTCTGGTGGTTTCCAAGGGAGAAAAAGTCGGTACACTTTACTTGTGTACTGTTAGCACGCAACCTTCATCTTGTGCAGCAACTACGAAAGTTGACAGTGCGGTGTGGCACTAACGACTTGGGCATATGAGTGCCAAATGAATGCAAATCCTTCAAACAAAGAAGCTTCTACCAGGTTTGAAAGAAGTGGACTTAGAGTTCTGTGAAGATTTTGTTTATGGTAAACAAAAGAGGGTAAAATTTCAAAAATCAGGAAATGAAAGAAAAAATAAAAAACTTGAGTTGGTTCATTCTGATGTTTGGGGTCCTGCAAGTACACCATCACTTGGTGGCTCATTGTACCATGTAACATTCATAGATGATGCGACTAGAAAAACATGGGTTTATGTCATGAAGAATAAATCCGAGGTATTTTCCATATTTCAAAGGTGGAAAGCCTTTGTGGAGAATGAAACAGGTACCAAGGTTAAATGCCTCAGATCCGACAATGGAGGCGAATATTGTAGACAAGCTTTTGAAAGCGTTTGTGCTAGCAATGGAATTCAGAGGCAAAGAACAACCCCAAGGACACCTCAACAAAATGGGATTTCAGAAAGGATGAACAGGACAATCATGGAGCGAGCACAAAGCATGCGGCTACATGCAGGCCTACCGCTTGAGCTTTGGGCGGAAGCTGTAAGTATGTCTGTGTACTTAATCAATCGGTCACCCTCAACGGCATTGGATGGGGGAGTTCCAGAAGAGGCATGGATAGGTAAACCAATGAGTTATGCATTTCTCAAAGTGTTTGGGTGTGAGGCTTTCATGCACATAGATAGAAGCCTAAGATCAAAGCTAGATGCAAAGTCCAAAAAGTGTTTCTTCATTGGCTATGGAGAAGGTGACTTTGGGTATCTCCTATGGAATCCTGAAGATGGTAAAATCTTAAGGAGTAGGGATGTAATTTTTAACGAACAAATTATGTACAAAGATTACTTGGAAAGAAAACAAACAAAAGAAACAGGTGATGAGTACATGGAGCTTGAGGACGGTGAAGACTCAAGACTGCAAACGGTGACAATGTGCAACAACGTCAACCAAATGAGGAACCTCAACCTATTCCCCGAAGATCTACAAGAGCAAGTAGACCTCCAAAAAGGTTTGTTCCTTCCTTCAACCATCTCTTGATCTCAGATTCTGAAGAGCCAGAATCATACGAAGAAGCTATGCAACATGAATCCAAAGAAGAAAGGGCCTTCTCATCCGAGTAGGAGCTTCTTATCTTTGCGTGTGTCGAAGCGATTGTCGTATCGGAGCACCAACATGCCCTTCTTTAAATCTTTGCGCTGAAGATGCTCATTGAAACTAAGCCGTCTGTGCTCTGCCTGTGCCACATAATAATTGATTGCTTCTTCTCTGTCCAGATGTAGTCTTTCCAAGTCAAGGATGTGATCTCTCAAATGCATGTTGGGCCGTTGAAGCTGGCTCACCATCACTCTGAGACTTTCTAGTTGCACCTCAATAGGAAAGATTGCCTCCTTGCCAAATACCAAAGCTGGGAGTAGATACTTATCCCAATATCCAAGATGATTGTTAACCTACTTGGTGATAATTTTACAAACCATTCCATTCACTTTCTCAACTAGGCCATTACATTGAGGGTAGTATGGTGAGGAGTGCCTCCTTGTAATGCCAAGTTTTTGCATTAACTCTCTTACCAAGTCTGCTCTGAAACCTGGCCCTCTATCAGAGATGATTTCTAATGGTGTGCCAAACCTGTGGAATATGTGCTCATAGACAAACTTAGCTACCTCTAGAGCTGTGATCCTAGTTGTGGTTGTAGCTTCCGCCCATCTAGTCATATAGTCGACTCCCATGATGATGTAGAACTTCTCTGAGTTGGCCCTAGGTAATGGTCCTATGGAATCTATACCCCATTTTTACAATGGTCCATAAGAAAGGATAGGTGTCTATGGTTCAAGCATGAGTGACCTGGTGCCGGCCTTTTGACACAACTTACATGTCTTACACCAGTGGTGTACATCACGGTTGAGGCTAGGCCATACAAAACCAACCTACAAGATTTTCCTACTTGTTATATCTAGGGCAAAGTGACCACCATAAACACCATCATGACAACTGGAAATTACCCCCGTAATTTCATTAGAGAGAGGGACCTTCCTGAGTATTTGGTCTTTACCCTTACAATACAAACCATCATTGATAAGACGATACCTTGTGGCCTTCCGGGTAAGGCATTGCTTCTATCCTTCTGTTAAATCTAGTGAACATTCACCTGTTTCCAAAAAATGCATGATGTCAGGTAAGGCGTCACTACCTTGCAACAGAGGGAGCTTTAGCTTTATAGCCCCAACCACTACTTCCTGCAGTCTTTTGCTTGCTAAGGCATCAGCTTCATGGTTTTGATCCCTTGGGATATGGTGTAGTTGAACTGCTTCAAACTTACCCAACATAGTTTCTACAAAGCTTAAGTGAGTCCTCAAGATAGGATTCTTGCATGTCCATACTCCATTTACTTGCCTTACCAAAATCAGGGCATCCCCAAATACATTAAGGCGCTTTACCCTTGCACGATGCACCATTGTAACATCTTGGTTAGTGTTGCATACTCAGCTTCATTGTTAGAATGTGGTTCTAAAAAATGGCCAAGTGAAAATACCTTGATACCTTTGTCCTCAAAGACCACTATGCCTGCAACTACTTTGTGGAATGCTCGCTTGTAGGCTCCATCAAAGTAGAGAGAGTGTGCTCTTTCTACCATCGGTGGCTCTGGAAGTGATTGATTTCCTTCCCCTTTATATTGCTTCACCTTCTTCTCAAAGTTTTGGTAGGTCATGAGTCCCCCCAAGCCTGCCCTTGTCGTGCTTTCCACCTGTACCGTGTAGTCAAATTCTTGTAGACGAACTATCCATTTAGTAATCCTAGCAGAAATATCCATGTGTTGTACGACATAGGGAAACATCTCATCCATGGTTAAATCACAAATTGCCTAGGCATCAAATATGAATTAAACTTTTTAGTTGCAAATCTAAGAGCTAGGACTACGTGTTCCACATAGGTGAACCTTTCTTTGTTGCTTTCATCATTCGACTCGAGAAGTAAACTGGCCTCATGAAACATGTTGTTGTATCCTTCTGGAGTAGCACAGCCCCCAAGGAGTCACCACCCACACTTGAGGTGACATTGAATTTTTCATCCCACCTAGGTGGTGAGATAGTTGGTAGGGTGGCTAAGACCTCCTTTACCTTGTTGTAGTAATGTCCGCTCTCCTCGTCCCAGGTAAAATTTGATCTTTGAGTGAGCTGTTGCAGTGGTAGAACAGGTTGTAACAGTAGATGTATGAATCTACTCAAGTACCTCACCTTTTGTAAAAAAGAGACCAGTTAACGTGTGATTGTTGGTGAAGGTAGGGATATGGGTGCGGACACCTTATTTGGATCAGTGTTGATACCTTTTGCTAAAATTTCATGGCCTAACAGAATGACTCTACTTCCCCAATGTGGCACTTGTCCACTTTTAATTGATCACCTAGGCTTTGCAACCTTGCCAAACCCTCAGTTACCTTTTCTAAGTGTGAAATGTGAGTGCTATATATACAAAAATCATCAATGAACACTCTTATGGATGTTCCAAAGAACGGTTGAAAGAGATATGTGACATATCTTTGGAATTTTGCAGTTGTTTGCCACATTTGCCTTGCATGGAGAAGGCTTGTCAACCTTGAGCCCTAGACGAAGCATCATAGCTTCACTCATCACACAAATTTGTGCACCTCCATCAATGTAGGTGTTTCCATCCCTCTTACCCTTTATGTTGACGTGGAAAATTGGAAGGATGTCATCCATGTTGCAACCCAAAATTGCTCTAGCTACCTTTGCTTTGGAGCGCCTTGTACTTACCATTTTGGACCATTGCCGCCTTACCTTTGGTGCGAGATGTAGCAGTTGTGTCCATCTAATCTTTAGTCCTTGCTCTTCCACATTCAATGTTAGATCAAAGGGCCTAGAAATTTCCCCTAACTGGAAGTCGGTAATGCCTATTTTCCATTGTGTCCTTGATGGCCTCTTGCTAGTCTATCCTTTCATGCTTCTCTCATCATCAGATTGTGTAGCTTTTTTCCTCGTAGCTCTTTCTACATTCATGCCTTCAAATGGTTCTACAAAGGTTACCTTCTCCTTACCCTTATTCCTCTCCTTTACTCTGGGTGGATCCACTACTACAGCCTTTCTTTTCTCTTCTAACCTTATGATGTTTACAGGGCGATCAGGTGGTGGTGCAGGTGGAAGAGGTGGAATGGGTGTTTGTGGTGGTGCCTGAGGTGGACGTAGAATTTTTGTTGGTGGGGCTAGTGCTCGGGGTGGAGGCATTCTCTCTCTAGGGGATAATAGTTGGTTTCTCTTACCTCCTCTATTATAGTTTTGACGCGGTTTGGGACATAGTACATACCGTGACCATGTTTTCCGCAGTCGTGATCTTCCCGGGTCTTGATCTCTTTCCTGGTTCCTTCCTTGTTGTATCAAGTGGACAGACAAATTCTGCAGTTGGTCAATAATGTGGGCCAACATATTGAGGCGGTCCGAGGCGGGCAACAAGAGAGGCGACCTCTAAACACCCCTCAAGGCTCCCGTGCTGCTCAATTGGGGCTGGGGCAACCACAAGCACAACACAACAACAAACCCACAGCCAAACCCAAACAAGATAGGGGCACCACCTAGTTATGGTATGCGAACTAGGATGCAAGAGAGATTTTGGTACAACCAAGAAGATGCACCACACAACACACACAAGCAACCTCACACCAAGACACACACAAAATGGACCAGAGAGAGCTAGAGGAAAGGAAAGAGAGAGAGGAATGGATCTTGCGTAATACCTTATTTGTGACTTGCAAATGGAGATGGTTCGTTAGGTTGCTATCGTAGAGCTTGTACAAAAACTCACTCAATGCTTAGTGATTGCTAATCATTGCCAAAACACACACACACACTGTCTTAGGGTGTGGGAGACCTCTCACCACAATACCCTCTTACAATGGACACAAAATTGGCAATAAAAAACACACTAAAACACTTTCTAAAATCAAGATCAACCGATAGAAACTCAAAATACACAAGTCACCTTGAATTCACTAAACCGTATTACACAAATGGAAGGACGAAGATTTGAACGTCGAATCACGCCTTTGATGCACCAAAACTCAATTTATTGATGATGAAGGAGCATATACAATAGTGGTTTTGAGATTTGAGGAACTCATGCTCTCTCCTTTGCAATGTGTAGCTTGAAGGCTTCTCTCACACCAAGAGTGAAGCTCACAAGTGGTTGCTACACCTAAGTCTCTCCTCACGCATAGAGTGTTGGGGTGCTATGTGAGATATTGGAGGTTGTTTTACAAGAAGGAGAGGGGTCTATTTATAGGTTGGAGACCCCTCATAAAGATTATTGGAAATCCTAATTTACAAGCTAACAAATCAGGATTATGATTTTTTTGAATATCAAAACATTGCGGGCCTTCTTTGTCTGCTTGAGTCATGGGTGTGGGCTCAAAAGAGAGCATTATTGATGGTAGATAAGGTGAAAGTAAGTAAGAGAGAGAGAGAGAGAGAGAGAGAGAGAGAGAGAGAGAGTGTGTTACTATACACATGTCTTGAGGTGAGGTGTCTTTTATGGTTAGGTCAATGCTATTTTGTGTTAGTATGTTAGTCGTTAGTAATCACTAGAAAGTTAATGTTACATTTACAATGGGTAGAGTGAGTTGATTTGATGAAGGAAGAGGGGTGAATAAAAAGAGAATCATTGAGATGGTGAAGCTTTGAAGAAGCTTGAACTCACCCTTGTGTAGATTGTGGAAAAAATGACCGCTGGTCTTCTTCTTCTTCTTCGCTTCTTTACGCCGCCGCCACGGTTGACCACCACGATGAAAAGAGGATTTGTTGATGAAAAATCCTCAATTTACAGAAGTTATAATGGTTAAGATGCTGAATTTTAGATATTTTTAGGAGAGGTAAATGAAATTGTAACATAGAAGCAATAGAGAGAGACATGGAGAGGGTGTATGTATGTAGAGGTTCATAAAAGAACTATAGGGATGAGAGAGAAGGGTAACGGTGAAGAGGGTGGGAGAAGCCATGGAAATTGCAGGTTTGAGTGAGGGAAGGAGAGGGAGGGATGTGTAAAAGTGAGTAGGTGTGTGGAAGGGTGAGAGAAGACTAAGGGCTACTTGTGAGAAAAGTGGGCAGACTGGGGTCCACTCAAAAAATCATAGCTCATCGTTGGTAGCTCCAAAAATCATGAAAAAATTTAAGGTGATTATTCAGAGCGTGGGCTACATTTTCTCTTTTGACCACCGCTCCAAATTCAGAGTGGAGATAGGTGCCAAAATTCTCACCAAAAAGCCTGTTTTTTATGCCTACAAAAGTCTTTTAGTGGCCCCCTCCTTTGTTGAATTTGTACAATGCATCCAAGAGTGAGCCCCTCCTTTGTCATATTATAATACAAAGCATCCAAGTTGCCCTTGACCCATGCATGGAGGAGGATTATTGGTGAATAAAGAAATATATACATGGTGGAACTAGTGTATGGACTATTCATGGACTTTAGCTCAATGAGCACATGGTGTTAGAATAATGTGTAAAAATAATAATAAAAATATGGAGGAGTTATGGATATAGAAAGATATTGGAATCATATGATATGGTCCCTCCTTGAATTATTTTGGGTGAAAGAGGAAAAGGTATGCAAGTAAATAATATAATAAACGTAACCAATGAGTAGAAATCAATTTTTTGTTTTCACGAGGGTGAGGGTGAAAATGTGGGAGTGATTTGTATAAAGGAAAAATATGAGGTTAGAGTATGTACATATTGGCAAAAAATATAATTATGGTGTAAGAGGATGAAAGAAGGTGTACATAGGTTTAATAAAACACACACCTAAGTAGAAATATTTAAATAAAATACCAAAATAATTATAAAAAATCCCTATATTTAGGCCATATATACAATGAAATATTTACACACAAAGAGGCCATAATATACTTTTTTTTTTTTTTTTTTTGGCTCAACTAGCCCAGTGACTAGCTAGCTGAGGGTTTTTAAGAAGATATGGGAAAAGCCCCCTAACTCACACACGCCTATGTACAGTGAAATGGTAGGGATAGCCATAGCGTTTGGGTGAATTTGGTAGGGTGGAGTAACTTACTATGGCAATTATGGAGAGCCGAAAAACGGCTATCAATATCTTGTTGGTCATTTCTTACCCCAAGGGCCGGTGGTGGTGGAGGAATGGTGGTTATCATGGTTGTTGGTCGACGCAATGTTCCTGCTTCTATTGACTCGGTTTCTTTGGCTTTCATCCGGAGCTTCTTGTCCTTAAGGCGAGCAATCTTGACGGCTAACTCGTACGTAGCTGGGAATCTACCCTTCACCTTCTCCTTGAGAAGCCGCCATAAGCCATGCATGAACGGGTTCTTTTTTAGGAAATTGGGTGCATCTTCCCCTCTTGCCAGTCACTCAACCCACCATTCCCACAAATCCACAAACTTGGACTCATAGGTGGCATATTCTAAAAGACCCTGGTGCTTCAAGTCTCTCAATATGTCCCATAGCTTCTCTGAAGTGGAACCTCCCCCAAAGTGCCTCGTAAAAGCAGTTTTTAAGGGCTCCCTGTCATCCTTAGTTTCTTGTGGAAGTGCATTGTACCACGACCTAGCTTCTAGTTTCATGAGATGCTTAAAGATTCTAACCCGAGATTCATTTGTATCTTTGTTTCTTACTACACATGCTACTTCAAAGTCATCTAGGAACTCTGTTACCAAATCCTCTCCTTTCTTTCCTTTAAATGTCAAAAATGCTACACTTGCCATGATTACTGAGAGAGAGAGCTAGAAAGACACACTGCTTAGCTTGCAACCAAAAGTTTTTTTTTCTTTTTTTCTCTTTTTTTCTTTACAAGGAGGCATGTATACCCTTTTTATACTAGAACATAGATTAAAATCTCAAACGGTACATTGCCTTGTACCAAAGGTAGAAGAAATGGCTGATCTGATGCCAGAAGCTCAAAAAAGCACTCCCCACCCAACATGGTGTTGATGACGTGCTAATAGTGAGCCTTCCAGTCCAGTATTACCTTGATTGAGCGTACTTGTATCAAAATTTGTGATCTGCCTTGAGATAAGTTGTATTGATTCATGTGAAGCTTAGAGGTGCTTAGTCACTATCCAAGCTTGTGGAAGAGGGTGGTGTTCTTTCCTGAAATAGGCTTAGTAGATCCCTAGTCTCTCTAGTGAGAGCGTGAGCATGTGCTTCTGTTATCTGTGTTGCAGCATCAGGTGCAACTTGGAAACTAACTGTGATGATTACCTCGGTGACTTGAGTTACCCGATTCTCGAAGTAGAATACTGTTGATTCTTTATGTATGAAGCTCCCTCCATCTTGTTATTGCGGGTTGGTTGTAGGTTGCAAACATGGTCTTGACTTTCTCCTTCTTCTCCTTGGCACCCGGCCCATGTATATCCACTGAGTTTGGCATGTTGGTTGACTCTCCCACTGCAAACCGATTACCATTACGCCTGGCACTTGAGCTTCGATGGAGATGCGGAGTTCGTCTAGTTGTGCTTGGAGCTCTTCTTCTTCTGTCATCCAGTTAGCGAACCCTGCTAACCATTCATCCATCCACAAAAGTTTAGGGGCACCAAGAAAATGATGGCCAGAAAGGACATGCCATATGGGGTGGCCTCTACACTACACATAGCATGAACATCCCCAAGCATCATCTCAAGGTAGGAGTAATCCTATAAGTAGAGAAGGGATACCACCTATCATAAGTGCGGCTAGGACGCAGACACACATGCCCTAGGTTAGAAAAACGGAGATGCCCTCTAGATAACCAACATGAAATGGTGATATAGCAAATGTCCACATGTAGAAAATTCCTAGTCAACAGTCACGAATGTGTGTACGAGAGAGGTATGTGACAACGCCATAATGGAGAATACTGGACTGATTGGAGAGGCCGCACGTGATGGAGCACAATCAGAGTGATATACAAGAGACGAAACATCCCGTGAATGTGGAAAAAAAGAACTAAGGAGAACACAGAATCGACTCCAAAGATCAAGACAGCATTGCACCCTTTTATTGGCAATGATGATAATTACAAATGGTGGTCTTGACTGTTACAAACCTAGCTCTTGGCACTAGGGATGCATGATGGAATGCGAGCACCATATGGTGCATGGCAAAGTTGGAGTTAGTGGGGAGGTTAGTTGAGGAAAAACATCAAGATGATGCAGCCATCAACGATGTCAATCACCAACATCGAGAGAGGCCCAAGGTAGCATGGTGTCGATGCATTCAATCCTAGCATGTTCATGTTGCCTTGCGGGGGAGTAGTGGCTGCCTTATGTGCATGGAGAGGTAGTGACTAGTAACTTAACCATGGTGTGGTGGATAATGGGGAAAATGGTGATGTTGCCAATGCAAAAATGCCCAATCTTGCAACCAAACATGATTCCATGAGCTTCCTAGCTTGGGGGGTGTATTATGTGCTTAGTGGTGCTTAAAATGTAGAGTGCATGGAGCTAGTGTGTTCCTCCTTCACTTGTGCCTTCTTTTGTGCTTAGGGGAGGCCTCTTTATGTAGGCTTGAGAGGTGGTCCTTAACCAATGGTCCTTGCAAATATCCACTGGTCGCTGTAGGGAGCCTAGACGCCTCTCTAGTAAGAGAGGGAGAGAAGGTAGATATAGAGAGAGAGGAAAGCGTGGGGTGGGGAGATTTTTCTTACAATCCACTAGCCACTGGCTAGGTTATTAGGGAAGAGTGGAGTTCGGGGAATTTACAAGGGGTTTTGTTGATGGTTTGGGTGGTTGGTGTGAGGTTTGAGGCTGCCAGAATTGGTATTTGTTGGGGGAAGCAGAGATGCTACGTGTCACTTCCTCTCAGTGCCGGCCGGGGCGTGCCTTCGGCACCTTTCCTTGTTTTGGTATAGGCGGCGCGCAACTTGGTTTTCTTCTTTTTTGTTGTTCGCATTGATTCCTTTGGTTTTTTATTATTCTCTGGTGTCTGCGTATATGCGTGTGTGTTTGGTGTGTCTATGGGTGAGTTTGTGTAGACGTGTGTGTGTATATAGGTGAGTGCATGAGTGTGTTTATGTGTTGTGTGTGCATGCATATGTATGCGTATATACACGCGGTTGTGTGTGTGTATGTGGGTGCGTGCTCGAAAAGAGGGTGTGGTGTGGAACGAGAGAGAGGGGGGGTAATATTTGTAAAATATGTGTATATATAATATATTTATTTATTTATTTTACGTGCTTCTGGTGCGCAAGGAAACAGGGTGAGAGAACAAGAGTGAGGGAGGGGAAGAGCGCGGGTTCGCTGGGGAGAGAGGGGTGGTGAAGGGTGTGTGAGTGTGTGTGTGTGTGTGTGTGTGTGTGTGTGTGTGTGTGTAGGTGTAGGGTGAGTGAGTCTGTATTATGAGAGAGAGAGAGAGAGGGGCACTGTTATGCGTGCCCGCATGGGCTGACGAGAACACGAGAGAGAGGGAGGGTGATGGTGAGCTCGTGAGGGGAGGGGAGTGTGTGAGGGTGGTGTGTGTGTGTGTGTGTGGTGTGAATAAGATAGAGAGAGAGAGAGAGAGAGAGAGAGAGAGAGAGAGAGAGAGAGAGAGAGAGCTCTATGATGTGTTGCGCCTTTGGGCTTGAATCGGGAGCGGGAGAGAGAGAGAGAGAGAGAGAGAGAGAGAGAGAGAGAGAGAGAGAGAGAGAGAGAGAGAGAGAGAGAGAGAGAGAGAGAGAGAGAGGGCCTCGAGCCAGCTCCTAGCCGATAGGGAGTGAAGAACTTGGGGGGTTTGAGTGTCAATGAGGTGGGGTAATGAGAGAGAGAGAGAGAGAGATAGATAGATAGATTTATTATGATTTCATGCGGTGGTCTCCATAGAGAGCGCGAGAGAGAGAGAGTAAATTGAGGGAGGGAGAGAGAGAGAGAGAATGAGAGAGTGAAAAAAAAAAAAAAAAGAGAGAGAGAGAGAGAGAGAGAGAGAGAGAAAGAAATAATAAAATGCTTGGGAGTGTGGTGGCCCGCCGGTGGGAGAAAAACAAGAGGGGAGAGAGGGAGGGAAGAGTGAGGTCGAGGGAGTGTGGACGAGAGGGAAGAGGGAGGGGTGAGGTATGGCGGCCCGCTAGTGGAGTATGTACGAGCGAGAGAGGTAAGAGAGAGAGAGAGAGGAAATAAAAATGTGAAAGTGTGTGTGTGTATAAAATAATGCATGAGAGAGAGATTGACTCTGGTTCATGGCGGCCAGCCAATGGAAGAAAGACAGGTGGGGACTTGTTTTTATGTGCCTTGCAGGGTTTGGTGGAAGAGAGGGAGAGAGAAATAAAATATGAGAGGGAGTGTGGGGTTGGTGGCGGCAATAGTAATAAGAAAAAAATTATTTTTTTGTTGTTTCTTTACTTCCGGCTCCCCGAATCGGTTGATTCATGCGGCCTTAGTTTCGAAAACCGGTCGACTTCAGTTTCTTTGGCCGGGCTAGAGGGCGGTACGGCTTAACCGATATCAGTGCTTTTGGCAATTGTATTGTCGATTGCAAGCACTTCTCCCTTTGAGAGGAAGGGTGCTCCACTTGTGGTGGTATTAGCTATTTAGGTACCATAGCTGATGATCTAGTCGTGTGATATATGCATGATTGGAGGGAAATAGTGTCTCAGTTAAGAATGTTTTTGGGATTTGTGAAGGTTATGTTATCCAACACTTAACTAAAATTGAGTATATACAACAGGAACATTGGAACATAGTATATAAGTTGTCCTTGGCTATGAGGTTATGTTGTACTTAGTGTTACAAAGTAAGTTTTTATGTGTTATTACACTGGCTCTATGTGGTCAACACTTTCTTGAAATTGGTTTTGGTTCTTAAGTAGCGATATTTATTACATAATATGAAGAAAATATGACAAGCAGATTAATGGTGAGATATCTAGAAAATAGCAAATTGTTGCTATTGAGGGATGATTTATTACGCAACACTAAGTAATATATGACAACTAGATGAATGGTGAGATATCCAGATAATAACAAATTACTGCTACTGAGGGATGATGTATTCACATTTATGAGCTTCATTGTGTCAGTGTAATGGGATGAATATAAATCTTAAGCTTTATGGACCTTTAAAGAATTACTGTTTGACCTAATCGTCCTATGAGGGTCTCTCCATGAGATAGCATAAATTTTAGAGATTTTTTTGAAAATTTAATCAAAACAAAGGAGACATTGCCCAAATTTTGTAGATCTAAATAAATATGAGCTTCTTGTTAGCTAGTTCATGTAGATGGACGATAGCTAGCAAATATTTTTATACATGAGCCTCCTTCTTTTGGTATGCTTGACATGTTGATACTTTTGAAAAATTGCTTTGTCACATTATTTTTTGGACATGTGGCTACTTCATGTAGGTATGAATATTTTAGGTAATAATTTACTCTTCAAAGAAAGCCATGAGGATGTACGTTCTTACATTAGAATTTTAAAGGATGAGACACTATCCAAAGTAGTTTGGTCAATGGACAACATCACCATCATTGAAAAGAGGGACGTAAAAATTTTCAAGTAAAGGTTTCCCACATGCTTGCTTGTGTGGCACTAGGACTCTTCTCCAAGGTCTGTATGTCTAGAGTATGGACAACATCACCATCATTGAAAAGAGGGACGTAAAAATTGTCAAGTAAGGTTTCCCACATGCTTGCTTGTGTGGCACTAGGACTCTTCTCCAAGGTCTGTATGTCTAGAGTATGTGTGGCTCTAGGACTCTTCTCCAAGATCTGTCCGTCTAGAGTGTTTTGTCACCCACACAGTAGGTGGGTGAGCTGCCGCATCCAGTCGATCCTAGATTTAGAACTTGACATTTTCTCCTAGATAATACAAGAGGGGAGGACATCACAAATCTTTCCGTGCATGGCGAAGGTCTTAAAAGCTCAAGAAGCTCAAAGAGGGTTGGAAGAGTATCTCTTTTCTCACCTATGATGGCACCTTTGGTGCTAGCAACAAAGTATTGGCCTTCATCCAACAATTTTATGAGGCCTTTGGAGATGAGAGCTTCAAGAGTCCTCCAAGCTACATCATTTAGCTATGAACTTCCAAAACTTGGCTCCTCACTGGTGGGCTAGCCTTTGTGGCAATGGCAAAGCCCCAAAGACATGGAAAAACTCTACGAGTTTCCATCATGAAGCAATTCCTTGCAAGCAATGCTAATGATAAAGTGCGTACCGAATGGTGGATTTTGAAGCTTCTCTCCAACGAGTCTATTCACAAATATGTGGACAAGTTTTGGGATTTACATCTCAAATCTATTTTCTTTAAAAAAGACTTTGCCAAGAAAAAGCAACAATTATATGTGGGATTGCCTGAAGAAATGGCCGAGTATGTCAACTCCCAACGTCTGGTCCTATCACAAAAGTAATCCACCACATTATGGTTGATTCGCGCATCAATTTCCAATAAGGGGCTAAAAGGAATGCCAAGCCCATGGAAAACAAAGATCAAAATAAAGCAAGGGGGAAGAACAATGCTAAAAATTCTTCCCAAAGAAACTCTATCAAAAACAATAGAGCTAAGGAGAAAGGATTCGACAAAGGCAAGAATTGACTTTCTCTCGAGGAGGTAGAGCGTTATCGCAAAGATAACCGGTGCTTCAAGTATGGGGAGCAAGGATATGCATATCGTGCTTGCCCCCAAAGAAATGTGCGCAATGATCCGCCTAGAGCCTCTATTGTTGAAGCTCCAAAAGAGGATGCTCATTGCCAAGGATTTCTCCTTTCCTATGCTTGGGAAAAGATGCAATAGCATGATACCTTTATTTTTCTTGACCCTGGTTCAACTCACAACTTCATACCCACGGAGTTGACCACACCAAGCTAGGCATACAAGCCCATGAGATAGGATGCATTGAAAGTTGATGGAGCTATCAAGGGACAAGACATCTCAATTACTCCCTTAATTGGAAAGGCTTCACGTCTAGAGTCTATGTGGACAGAGAGGATTTCTTCATCTCCCCTCTCAAACATGAGGATGTTAGCATTGGGGCAGCATGGTTCAATCGCATAGCTGCCAACATGAAGTTTCTTGAAAGGAGAATCTACTTTACTTGTAGGAAAAACAGCATGTACATAGATGCTAATGAGTCGGGGAACACCATATTTATGGTAAATATGCTTGCTTCTGATAAGTCAATGAAAAGCTCCATTTTTGCGTATATGATTTTTGTTAGATAATTTGTAAATGATTCTAATGTTTTCACAAGTAGCAATAAACGGAATCAAGAGGAATTAGAGTTGTCCAATTTCCTAAATGGATTCCAAGATATTCTCATTGATGAAATCCCTAGTGAGCTACCTCCAAAACGAGGGGATGATGACCATGCAATAGAGCTTCTACTAGGAAGCTCACCGCCTAATAAACCTCCTTATTGAGGTTCACAAGCTCAACAAGAGGAGATCATGAGGCAAGTGCATGAATTGGTGGATAAAAGGGATGGTGAGGCCTAGATCCTCTCCATTTTGTTCACCAGTACTTTTAGTGCAAAACAAAGACGGCACATATCACATGTGTGTTGGCTATAGAGCACTAAATAAGATCACTATCAAAAACAGATTTCATGTGCCATGGGCCACTAAAATTGTCTTGAGGATTACAAGCGACACCTCCAGGTAATCTTTCAAGTTGTGAGAGAGAATAAGCTTTTCATTAATCAAAAGAAAAGTGAATTTTTCCTACAAGAGATTCAATATTTAAGTCACATTATCTCTAAAGATGGCACCCTTATGGATCCATCAAAGTTAGAGGTAATAAAAGTATGGCCTAACCCAAGGAATCTACAAGATCTCGGAAGCATTATAGGTATGTGTGCAGACTATAGATGCTTCCTAGAAAAATTCTCGCTAATAGCAGGCCCATTACATGCCTTAATAAAAAAGAACATTAAGTATTCATGGACTGTAAAATAGCAAGAAGCTTTTGAGAAGCTTAAGGAGAAGCTGGTGGAAAAAATTCCTTTTGCAATTTAAATTTCATATTGCTCACATTGCTGGCAAGCACAATCAAGTGGTCAATGCACTTTCACAATGTCCAAGGGTAAATGTGGTGTCTATAGCAACTCACAAATGATCTACCTTTTATGATAGATGAGTATGCTACTGATCGAGACTTTAAGTATGTAGTTACATTCTTTGCAATAGGGAAGAAAAAAGAACCATTCACCTTGAAGGATGGTTATCTTCCAAACGACAATAGGCTATGTGTTCCTCACCGATACAATAAGAAAGTCATGTATGAATCCCATTATGCGTGGAAAAGAGGGATTCCATAATTTACTCTTCGAGGAGCAAAAATGTATTTATGTTGGCATACCATGAAGAATATATTTCAATATGCATGGTATGCCAAAAGTCAAATTTGACCGAGGGAAGCAACTTGAATTGTTTCAGTCGACAAGCTTAGCAAGAACACACACTCTATGCCCGTCAAAAAGACTATTAAGGCACATCAAATGGAAACCCTCTTTAGATCTCAAATTTTTAAGTATCATGGCTTGCGAACATCCGTACTATCCAACAAAGATCCTAGAATGACCAGTAATTTCTAGAGGGGTCTCTTTGAGAATCTAGGAAGCAGATTAAATTTCTCTTTTGGCCTATCATCCACAAATAGATGAACAAAGTGAAATAACTAATGTAACGATTCTTGAATTTACTAAACGCCTATGTCATGGAAGTAGATCAATTTTCTCAATGTGAGAAGTGTCTACCTCTTATAGAGTATGCGTACAATGACATTGTACATACTTCTGTGGGAAAAGCACCTTTTGAGAGGTTAAAGAGTGAAGATCCAAAGGTCCCTTACTAATTAAACTATAAGGGAAGATTTTTGCCTACTGATGAATGATGAATGATGAATATAGCTGAGACTCACAAGAATCTTTTCCAAAGATTAAAGAGTTTATATTCATCTCACAACAAAGGCAAAAAGGGTTGCTGCTAATAAGCACAGAAGAGCCTTAGCCTTTAAGGAAAATGTTTGGGTCTTGCTAAAGTTTCTCACTACAAGAGGCTATTCATATTAGCGACGCTCAAAAAAAAAATTCCCGACGTCGCTATGAGCGTCGCAAATTTACTTGTAAATTTGCGACGCTCATAGCGACACCGGCTGGGCTAAAAAAATAACAGAGAGCGCCCAAAAGCTCAGATCTCATATCTGAGTTTTTCGGCGCCCTCAAGCAAGAGCAGGTAACGCTCTCCCTCTCTCTCTCTCTCTCTCTCTCTCTTTCTTCACCACACACACACACACACACACACACGAGGAGAGGAAGGAGAGCCAAGTATGCTCCTTCCCTCTCCTCACTCTCATGTTCCCTTCCCCTCTTTCTCTCTCCCTCTCTCTCTCTCTCTCTCTCTCTCTCTCTCTCACACACACACACACACACACACACACATAGTGTTTTTGAGAGAGAGAGAGAGAGAGAGAGAGAGAGAAAGAGTACAAATATAAAGAAAAACGCACACACACATACATAAACAAAGAATGCACACACACATTGAGAGAGGAAAAGAGAGAGAGAGCATGCATAAACAAAAAACGCACACATTGAGAGAGGAAAAGAGAGAGAGAACATGCATAAACAGAAAACGCACACATTGAGAGAGGAAAAGAGAGAGAAAACATGCATAAACAAAAAAACGCACACACATTGAGAGAGAAAGAGAGAGAAACTAATTTAACGTCGTAGGAAACTAATTAAAATTAAAAGACCTAAAGATCTAGCCGACGAGGAGTTGAACTCAAGACCTATTATTCAAGAGGGAAATGGCATAACCAATCTGGTGCCTTCACTCATGGTGGGCTCCATCGATCCAAAAGTACTAGTGAAATGTCTTCAGAAGATAGGGAAGAAGGTGGATCTTCAGGGCGGCAAGAGTCACTACATCCCCGACAATGACCATCTAGACAACCTCTAGTCATTCAACAGCAACTTCAAAGTTAGTAACAAGAGCAAGAACGGTCCAAAGGGCCAATTGCTGTCGTCAGATGTGGATGGAGATGAGGCAGCGTCACCGCCGGAAGTTAACTCTCACATCTTTAGTGATGAGAATGCCAACTCTTGCCGAGTTATGTGAAAAATAAGTTTTAAGGTTCTTATAATCCCTGTTAGTTTAGTTCTTTGTTTTTAATATAACATAATTTACGTTAGATTTAGATTTATGTTATATTAGATTAGACTTAGGTTTATTTAGGTTTACCCACACACACACACACACACAAGAAGAAGAGAGTTTTAACGTCGTAAGAAACTATCCCAAAAGACGTTAAACATTAGGTTAGATGTAGACTTACGTTAAATTAGATTTAGGTTTATTTTTAGTTAGATTTACGTTTATTTACGTTAGATCGAGTCCACGCAAGAATAACTTACGATTTAGGGTTTAGAGTTAGACGAACAGTGAAAAGATCTACTGTGAAAAGATGTTAAGATGCTGTGAAGTGCTACAGCTAGAGAAGAGGCAAAGGGGTCGGTGGTTCTGATCTCCGTGCACCTCTAGACCAAGGTGTGCGGGGATTGGACATGACTAGAGAATGTGAGGTAGAGAGAGAGAGAGAGAGAGAGAGAGAGAGAGAGAGAGATAAGACGAAGAATGCCAATAGAATATTAAATTTGTTGTCCAGTTTATAAGATTTTTATCCTCATTATGAGTAGTGACGAGGATGTGGGACCGTCCAACCGAAACACCTGTCTCAACGAGGGTCTTACGTCCTTGTAATCAATGCAAGCATGTTGTGCGACGGACAAGACGTGTTTCTTTGCAGCACGGTTGCGAATTTGGCGAGTTCGATCCATCTATTATAGACCGAGTTGTTGCCAATTATAACTCGTCGGACTCTGACGCTGGCCAACAAGCAGCAATCTTGCAACCCAATAGACGTGTTCGCAGGCGCTTTGGTCAAGCAGCATATGTGAGGCCACAAGATGTAGCCTCTGACAGCTCGGGGGAAGATCATGCAGAGCACATTCCCAACGAGGAAATGTTTGAGCCCGAGATTGATGAAATGATCGAGACGATCATGGATTCAGAAAGGCTTATCTATGATGATATGAAAAGTGAAGCCGATACGCCATTGTATAATGGAGCACGTATGTCTAGATTGAAAGCACTCCTAGTTCTTCTCAACATGCAGGCAAAGTTTGGATGGAGTGACACTAGCGTCACAGCGCTTTTCAGGTGATCTATTACAATTAGTTTACTTTAATAAAACTCTAAATGTATAATGATCTGATAGATTTTCACACGACTGTATCGTATTTTTATGTTGTGTAGATTGCTTAAAGAGCACATACTACCAGCTGACAATGTGATGCCGATTCCCGAGATGAAGCAAGAAATATTTTGCAAAACTTGGGGATGGATTACAATTCTATCCACGCTTGTCCTAATGACTGCATTCTTTTAAGAGGGGAATACATAGACATGGAGAAGTGTCCGAAATGTGATTCCGAAAGATATCGAGTAGATCTCCACGGGACAAAAATTCCACAAAAGGTTTTGCGACATTTTCCTCTGCTTCCTCGCATCAAGCATTTCTTCGAATGTAAGTCCATGGCCGCCCTAGCATCATGGCATGAGGAGAATAAATCTTCGGATGGTGTGCTACGAATTCCTGCAGATTGCGCAGCTTGGAAACATATAGATGGAACATGGTCGGATTTTGCCAGGGAAGCTCGAAATTTGCGCTTAGGCTTGGCTATGGATGGCATAAATCCATTTGGTCAAAGATCAACATCTTACAGTGTATGGCCCGTCGTCATCGTCAACTACAACATTCCCCCGTGGTTGACTACGAAGAAGGGGCATCTATGGCTAAGCTTGATTGTGCCAGGGCGATATAAAGTGGAGAATATGGATGTGTATCTTCGTCCACTATTGGAAGAGCTACAACAATTGTGGATTGGCATAGAGGTGGTGGATATGAGCCGACACACAGGACGACGGAATGCTTTGATCAGAGGCATTCTAATGTGTACCATGCATGACTATCCCGGGCTAACAGAATGCTCAGGTGATCTATTGACACTCCTCACTCAGACACTATAAATCTTGTTTTTTCCCATAGTTGATCTATTATCATGTGTATACATGTAGGGCTTCAAACAAGCGGATACAGAGCATGTGTCACATGTGGACCTAGACTGAATGCACGTAGGGCGCCCTCACTGAAGAAGCAAATCTACGAAGGTCATCAAGCGTATCTTCCAGAGAATCATGTGTTACGTGACGGCTTTTTGGGAAGAGAGCCACCAAGGATGTCCTCACAAGCAAGTTTAGAGCAGAAGGAGATTTGCGATGATGGATTGCCTCCAGGGATGAAGAGACTATCTCTATGGTACGAGTTACCATACTGGCCCCGACTCATGATCAATCACTTGCTCGATCCAATGCACATATTCAAGAATGTGGGTAATCTACTATGGGACCATCTGACCGGCAAGAAAGATACTTTGGGAGCCAGAGTTGACCTTAGAAATGTGGATCGTATGGAGCAATATTGGCCACAAACAGCGTCTGATGGATCAATAAAACTCCCTAAAGCACCATGGATTTTCACAGGAGCCCAAGAACGCAAAGTAAAAGAGACCATTCGATCTTTGCGGACCCCCACTAGCGTAATGCACTCTCTCCGAACGTGTTTTACTAAAGAAGGAAAGCTTACCGGTTTGAAGTCACACGATTGGCATAAAATGTGTCAGGTACGTTCATAGTGGACTTTAATATCATTGCATAAAATGTGGACTTTAATATCATTGATGCACATACTTTACAGTTTATTTTACCGGTTGCCATTGAGGGATGTTTGTCTCTCGACATCCGTAACACAATCTACAAAGTTGCAAAGCTGGTGCAATGGATCTCACAAAAGGAGATCAACGTAGACTCCATACCATTCGCAAAACTAAATGCTGCGGAGCTTGTGTGCATGTTTGAGAAACATTTTCCTATAACTACCATGCTAACCATTCAGGTGCATCTTCTTGTTCACATAGTTGATGAGGTGGAAATAGCTGGCACAGTTCATTCCAGATGGATGTTCTTCTTAGAACGTTTCATGAAAACGCTTAAGGGATATGTGCGTCAAAAGGCACGCCCGGAGGGTAGCATGGCAGAAGGTTGGTTGGTATCAGAGTCCCTAGTGTACATTGGAGAGTGGCTAGACGGATTTGATAAAGCTCGGGACACGCTATGGCGAACCATAGATGATGAGCGCATATCTGGGATTGTCATGTGCAATCTCGGTGTTGAGAAGAAGATGACGGAAGATCTAGAGGCTAAAATCAACCGATTTTGCATGCTTCACAATCCAGTGATGCAAAAGTGGATTTTACAATATGAGGATGCAAAGCAAGAGCGACAAAGGGCACGAATCGAGTGGAGATGGGGAAGACGACCACCGATGCACTATCTGACGGTTCTGGAGAGCCTAGCAACATTCATGAGCTTAAGATGGTTGCACAACCAATTGAAAAGCGCACAACAATGCGGTGACGAAGTGACGAAGGAAGAGTGGGAGTACTCTCGGGGTTGCGCGACCAAGGTAAGTTTGCAATGTACAACTAGCTAGTGACTTTATTTCTAAACGTTTGAACGGCCACTCATAATCTTTGTTCATTGTAGTATAAGTCATACACAGCAGCTTGGTGTAAAGGTCGACATTTTAGGGTGGAACGGATCGACAAAAAGCGTTTTACTCAAGATTGTGGAATCATGGAAAAATTTGAACAGTCTAGTCGACGACGTTCCTCTGATGCAGATCCTGTGGTGGCGGAACTCACTTACTTCGGCACGCTACAAGAGATTTTGAGGATCGATTACAGAGGATTTGTTGTCGACTTGTTCCACGTGTAATGGTTCAAGATAATCATGGAGGGTCGCAACGCTACTGTGCGTAGAGGAGAGTCTGGTTTTCTTGAGGTGGATTCTACTAAGAAATGGAATGACCTAAGAGACACTTTCGTACTACCCGAGCATTGTGAACAAGTAAGTATGTAAATAGTTAACATCCCCCTTTTACAAGTTATGTGCTTGAAAGCTCTCATGTAAGTTATGTGGCTCTGGCAGGTAATATTTCATCCTACAAAGTCTACATCAAACTGGTGGTAAGTCATAGAGGTAGCCCCTTGTAGTGCAAGAACGTATGAAGGCTACCATGTGCCAATCACAACGGCATCAATGGAGGAGATCAGAGAAGATGCTCAATCAGAAGCCGCTGCGGTGGTGCCAGACGAGCATCAAGATGCTACTACTCTATATGGGGTGCATGCAGAGGAGCTACAAAATGAAACAGAGGATATGTGTTTAAACGGAGAGCTCTATATAGATATAGGAAGTTATGCTGAGTTATGCGAGGATAAGAGAGAGATCTCTTAAAGCCACAAATATTGTATTTGAACAATTTTGCTCCGTGTTGTAAAAGCTCTGGCTCTCTAAGTACCTTCCATGGTGTATAACGCTCTTTTCTACTCGCGCTCAGATCTTTTGATTCAAAATTCTGAGTTTTCGACTTGCCTCTTCTATCACTCAATTCATTGCGTCATTGTATTTATATGCGTCATTACGTCATTGTATTTAATGGTCTTTGCGTCATTGTCTACTCTATTCATTCAATATTAAGTTTAAATATTCATGTGTTTAATGCAGGTATGGATGTTGAGGAGTTTCTTTCTTCTTTGTCACCGCAGCAGAGACGGCGCGCTCCGAAGCTTTGGCGTCGACAAGACGAGCTTCACACTCATCTAGACACCGGCGCTCTAGTAGTGGCGGTGGCGGTTGTTGTCGGGATTCTGCCGCCGATGCCTCCACACCGCCTCGTGTTCGACGAGGCTCTTTACCCTCCCCTTCTTTGCCCGCCCCCACACCAGCCATAGCATCGCCATCTACGCCAGGTTTTGCACAGCTGACTGTTCCTAGCAGCTACACACCTCTACCTACTCCGCCAGGAGCCACCCCACTCGACACTCCTCGCTTCGGGGCCCAGGCGCCGGTGGAGACACCTGACGTGCGTACCCCCATCGACATGCCGCTAGAGACCCCTGCCGGGACACCCAGGTTCACGCGTTGTCAGGAGTTTTTTGGAGCAAGGGATTGCACATATGTACATACACATGCATGGTGCATCAAATAAAGGATTGCCCATTTTCCTTAGCCAGGTGGTTACGTGGGGCCCACATGTGTACAGGTAGGACAGGGTGTACATAGTGCATCGATTTTCACTATTACCAGTACCACTGTGTTTTTTCTACAATCAGGAGGAGTTGGTAGCGCGTAAAACTTCTTGAGGAAGCTATCCACGGGCAGACGACATGAGGTCAGCAGGTGCGTCAAATGGCATCTAGTGGCGTCAGGAGGGCGAACGAGGTCAATATTTGCACGCAGATGAGGACGGACACAACGTGGACTTTTTCTTGTGAGAGTTACGCAGAAAGTTCATCATTAGGACCACTTTTTGGGGCCACTTCACGTGGTGGTGAGATGCATTATTGGAAAAAATCTGAGTGCCAGGTGTGCGGATGATGCAAAAAGGTGACAACTATACACTGCGAGATCAGTTTTTGGCCTGTTCGGGGTCCGTTTGAGGTCATCTAAAAGACCAAGGGTGCCCAACTAATAAATCTAAGTTTGGGAACTGAGAAAACAGAGAGAAGACCAGAAAAAAACTGGAGAAGAGAGGAGGAACAGCCGCAGGTGTGTTTTTTGGGTTTTTGGAGCCTGTTTTGGCCGTAAACTGCTCATCCGAGGTCGGATTTGAGCACTTTGACATTATAGACTGGGGTTTTGGGCCGTTCCGGACGCGATGGCGCTGTCCATTTTGCCAAATTCCTGACTCTTTTCCTGCTTTTTTTCTGTGTAAGTTTCTCCCATGAGCGAAGTTTCTGCTCTAGTTTGTGATTGTATCTGGCTTATTTTACCCATATTGTGTGAGCTATTTGCCCCATTGGTGTTGGCCCAAGCTCAATTGTATCTAAACATCAGAAATTCTCCTCTTTTGAGCTGAGTTTTTTGGGTGTGTGTGTGTGTGTGTGTGTGTGTGTGTGGAGTGGGCAAGTGGATAGTCTCTCTCCTCTCACTCCAGAGGTGTGTTCCCTGTCTCGGCCAGGTGTGTTGTCTAAGCCGAGTGGTGCCCCATAGTGTGTGTGTGTATCATTCCAAGAGTGTGTGTCGGGTAGTTATAGAGGCGCTGTGTGTGTTTTCATACCGCTCACATTCTTTTGGTGCCCCCACTGAGGATCTTCTTCGAGTACCTTTTGCTTCAAGCTTCGAGCTTCGAGCTTCGGGATTACAGGTTATAGGTTGTAGATTTTAGGTTACAGGTTACAGGTTACAAGGACAGGTACAGGTACAAGTGATTCACACAGGTACAGGTAGCTAGAGTATAGTGATATACTAGCAGTGATGTCACTTGCAGTTGTTGTGGGAATGCATCACTTGGCGCCTATTTGAACGCATTCTCTGCTGGATTGTACGTTACTTGTGGAAACTGCCATTGTACGCATTTGTGGAGCCATACTTGGTTGTATTTGGCAGTCCCAGCCATTTCTGAGACTTGGTCTGGAAGATAGTCATTTCTGAGACTTGACTATATGCGATTTGCATTAGCCTTCGTGTGAGGGTCGATAGCGTGAGATTTTTATTGAGCTGGGGGATTCTCAAATGTGGAGATCCTTTCGGTGATACAAGTAGCTGGAGCACCCTTTTTGTGACCTCACCATAGGCTATGTACTAGTGAGTCCTACTTGATGCTCGGGTTCTATTGTTGACAGTTTATGCATACATAGACAGTCTATATTTTGGGTTCCTACTGCTCTACTTATGGGGAAACTCTGTCGAAATTTTCCCAAGTTATGATGGCTGGTTTTTTGGTATTTTGAGCCATTTATGCTGTTATGCTACTGAAATTTTGGCAAAATCAAAGGTTGAGTCAGGTGTGCCTTCTTTGGAGCTTCATGGTTCGCTTTAATGGATGATCAAAATGGCCCTCAGTTCACTCCTTTTCATTTAATTCAAAGAATTCAGATTAATGTTCATGTGTCCAGGAAGATCTTTTCCAGCAGCGCATAGTCTTTATGTTTGGGCCAAGAAGATTGAGAGAGATCCTGGAATGTCCTTTGCCTGTTGTCATTCCGATGATTAACTATGAAAACTCATTTGATGTGCATGTGTTTGTCCTTATCTAAAGTTGAGCTCCATTGAAGTTTCTGGGGATTGGGTACTGAAAAGTTTTGGGTTCTTGCACGTGTGTTCGAAGGGGTTCTCAAAGCATCATAATTTGGGTAGCCATGGCTTTCTCTTATCCAGAGTTTCATGGAAGAAGTGATGAAGATGTGGAAGAATTTTTGGAAAAGATGGAGGTTGCCTGCATTAGCAACCAGATTCATGACCCTATGCAAATGTTACGCCTTCTCCAAATTTGTTTGAAGAGTGATACACGAGTTTGGTCTAAAGCATTTGAAGAGGAGTTGCGTGTGGCTGATCCACCTGTAAGGTTGAGTTGGGACAATCTACGACATGGGTTGGAAGTGGAGTTTGTGAAGATAGAAGATCCTGACAAGGTGTGGCAAAAGTACAGGCTTTGGTGCAAAAGGAAGGTGAGCCAGTAGATGCGTACATACGTAAGTTTTCATTGGCATGGGAGCGAATGTGCAAGGCTTTAGCACCACAGGTACCCCCGCCTGACATGATGAAGAAGGACAGGTTCTTGGCTGGTCTTTGGGAGAATATACGTTGGAGGGTGGAGCTAAAGAAGCCTAGGACATATGAGGATGCACTAGAGGTAGCAAGGAACAAAGAGTGGAAGCTGAGGAAAATGAGCCAGTTAGGGGTGGAGTCTTTGCCAATGAGGTCTGAATTTTAGCCTATAGAGTCTTTGCAAGGACGCATGTCAAGGGTTCATCATGAACCAGTAGTTACTACTCAGGTTATGCCAGCAGTGGTCACTACAGCAGTGCAAGATGATGGGCTAAGGCAATACATGAGGCAAATGGTAGATTTGATGAAGAATCTCAGCCTAAACATGCTAGGTCAAGTGGGAAATAATCGAGGTCGAGGGAGGTTTGCAAATCAGCAAGGAGGTGAAGAAAGGCCTAGGAATGGTGTTGGACAAAGCAATGGTAGGTTTTGGAGGCAGACGCCCACATGTTATAATTGTGGAGAGTTGGGTCACATCAGCCCGCAATGTGATAAGCCACCAAGGATGGGGGGAGACATGTATCCATTGCCAAGACAGGTGCTTACTAGGTCAAATGATTATGGCATCGAAATTAAGGGAGACGAAGGAACCAGTGGACTGACCCAGGAGGAAAAGGGAAAGACAAAAGTGCTAAGTGTAGTCACCTTGGAGAAGGCATCAAAGCTAGAGGATAAATTAGTGATGCCTATTGGGAAGAGGACCACAGAGGAAAAGGAAGGAAGAAGTGCCCCAGGTCCTAGTAAGAAGAAAGGAAAGAGCCATGAAGGCGAGGATGTCAAGGCCAAGAGGAAAAGGAGAGCTTGTCGAAAGTTTCATGTTTCAGATTTTCCACTAGGGGATGGGCAATTAAGCTATGACTTGAAGGAGGATCTGACGAGCAGGAAGGCAGATGTTACTTTTGGGCAGCTTATAGAGATGGTGCCTAAGCTAAAGCGACAGTGGAAGAGGATGGTTAACCCAATGGAGAAAGAGCCAGAGAGAGGTTCAGTGAAGGTGTTGGCAATGGACGAGCTACCAGACATTTGTCCAATAGTAGATGTGTGGCATAAAAGGAAAAATTTGGGACAAGGTTATGTGGATGGCGGAGCCCAAATATGTGTCATAACACACTCATGCATTGAGAAGATGGGTCTCACAGTGGCTGGGGTGTTAGGTTTTCGAATCAGATTGGCAAACCATCAAAAAGTAAAATGCTTGGGTGTTGTAAAGAGCTTAGAAGTGGAGGCATATGATGCAAAGGCAGTGGTTGATTTTCATGTGATGCCAGCAGGGTTGGGAGCATATCCTATTATACTGGGCAGACCATGGTTACGTGTAGTGGGAGTTGTTCAAGATTGGCAACATAGTACGATTAGCCTCTATGGAAAGACAGGTACCAAGAAGCTTTATAATATGGACACAAGGAAACGATTAGAGGAGTTTTATGAAGATGAGGATGAGTCTAGTGATGAAGACTCTTACACGGTGACAGATGAGGACAGTGATAGCACTACCAGCAGTGATGAGGATGCTGATGTTGCATTTCTTTTGATGGACAAAGAAATCCAGGAGATTGGTTTAGTTGCATTTGCGAATGAGGTTGAAGACGAAAGTGAAGGGCCTTATGAAGTGATTGAAGGGCTGATGCAAACTAAAGTTGAGTTGTCAAAGAAGCAAGAATTAATGACGCAAATGATTACTGGAGACCTCTCAGCTATGGAGAAGGATATATTTTTGCATATGCTGGCTAGTTTTCCTGATTTGTTCATTACTTCATATGAAGAGATCAGAGGGTTCAAGGGTGAAGAGATGCATATAGAGCTGAAAGAAGGTGCTAAGCCAGAGCGGCAAAGGCTAAGAAGGATGGGTCAAGAGCAAATGGAAGCCTTGCGGGTAGAGGTGGACAAGTTATTAAAGGCAGGGTTCATAGTTCCAGTGGAGACCACAGAATGGGTGAGTCCAGTTGTAGTCAGTCCAAAGAAGGATGGGAAGTGGAGAATTTGTGTAGATTTTAAACCCTTAAACGCAGCCACTAAGAAGAACCCATATCCTCTTCCATTCATTGACCAGATCTTGGATTCAGTGGCAGGTTATGAGAGGTACAGTGTGTGTGATGGTTTTTCAGGCTATTTTCAATTGAAGATTGCTCTTAAAGACCGCAAAAAGACAACTTTTATTACGCCATGGGGTTGCTATTGCTACACAGTATTGCCATTTGGGTTGTCAAATGGACCTTCCTTCTATCAAGAGAGAGCAAATTGGGTGTTTGAACCATTCATTGGTAGTTGTGTTAAAGCTTTTATGGATGACTTCTGTGTCTAGAGCAGTAGGGCTGATCACCATGAGAAGCTGCAGATGGTATTGGCTCGATATGATGAATGTGGAGGACAACTAAATCCAAAGAAATGTCATCTAGCACAGCCAAGGGTGAAGTTATTGGGCCATATGGTGTCAGAAAATGGCATTGAGGCTGATCCAGATAAGGTGAAGTCTATTATTCTTCTTCCATCACCTATGAGTACGAAGCAATTGGCAACCTTTATACACAAAGTGAAGTACATGGCACGGTTTATTCCATTGTCTTCGCAGCTTCTTTATCCATTACAGCAAGTGGCAAAGCATGATCCATTGCAATGGGATGACAAGTGTGAAGAAGTGTTTCAAGAGGTGAAAGAGGTGTTAGGGGGGTTGTCAGCCATGCAGGCTCCTGATTGGGAGAAAGTTTTTTATGTAAATCCATCAGTAGGGGATGATGCCATTGGAGCTATGCTATTGCAAAAGGGGAAGGGCAGCCATTATATGAGGCCAGTGTATTGTGCAAGCTGAGTGAAGTTGGTAGCGGAGAGAAAGTTATCGGAAGTAGAGCTAGTGATGGCCAGTGTAATATTTGCTTGTCGACGATTTTGTCATTACTTGCTACCATGGCCTTTTGTTTTCTTGATGAGTTATGCCTTTTTGCCACAGTTAATTAATGGTATTAACATGTCAAATGTGGTGAAGAAATGGGTAATTGAGCTGCAAGAGTTTGAGTTCTCTTTTCTAGTGGAAGATAGTACAAGGGCTACCCTAGCTGATTTGTTGACCTACAAAGAGAATCCCCTTATTGTTAAGGAAGAGGTGGTGAGAAAGGTAGTTGAAGAAGTTCCACAGATCAGCAATGCACATGTGTTGTTCTTTGATGGTTCATACAGAAAGAGCCACGATGCAGCTTCAGGGGGTATAGCACTTTATGATCCAGAGGCGAAGCTAGTATGCAAGAGAGGGTTCAAATTGGATGCGCATAGTAACAATGAGCCTGAATATGCTACATTGGAATCCGGCTTACACATTTGTTTGAAGCATGGGGTTCAAAGGTTGAGCATAAAAGGTGATGCCTTGTTAGTGGTGAAGCAAGTGCTGGGTGTGTGGAAGAGCAAGAACACCTCATTGAAGGAAATGTGCTTCAGAATTAAAGGCCTGTTAAAAAAGTTCGAAGCATGGAGCATCAGACACATTGAACGTGCTTTAAATGGAGAGGCACATGAAGCAGCTCAAGGCATGATTGGGGAGCTATTCGTGTTGAGGACCAATTTACCTCTTTATCATGGCCGAGAAAGTTTGGCTCAAGAAGAGGAGTTTTTGCTAACAGGAATCATTCCAAAGGAGATTCAGAAGTCTAAGAAGTATGGCTTTGTGCGTAGAGCATACAGGTACCAATTGATTGGTGATGTCTTATACATGAAAGGGGCTGATCTCGTGTTGAGACGTGTACCTTGGCGGGAGGAGCTTTACAGAGTGTTGGAAGAGAATCATGAAGGCGCATGTGGTGACCATTTTGCTCTAAAGATCACCTTGCATAAGATTTTTCAAGAGGGGTATGTATGGCCTAGTTTGCACAAGGATGTTCACCATTGGTGTAGGTCTTGCTATAGATGTCAAGCATTTGGGAAGAGAGTGTTGAAGCCAGAGCTACAAAAAACCATTATGGCGTTTGATGTGTTTGAAAAGTGGGGGATTGATGCAATAGGCCCGTTACCTATCACAAGTAGGGGCAAAAGCTATATCTTGACGGCAGTGGACTATCTCCCTAGATGGGCAGAGGCTATAGCAGTAAAACAGATCACTGCAAAGGATGTGGCAAAATTTGTGTATGATGAAATATGTTGCAAGTTTGGGGTGCCATTAGAGCTACTTTCAGATAAGGGGCCAGGATTTAGAGCTAAACTGCTAGACTTCTTATGCACAAAGATGAAGATTAGGCACCAGCATACCACTCCTTATTACCCGCAGTGTAATGGCTTAAATGAAAGATTCAATGGTGAGTTGGTACAAATTCTTTCTAAAGTGACAGAGCACCAAGGAAAGAATTGGGATTTGGAATTGCCTAGTGCATTATGGGCTTACCGTACTTCAGTGAAGACAGGTACAGGGTTTACTCCATTTCATTTGGTGTATGGAAAGGAAGCACTATTGCCTGTGGAGGTAGAGTTGCCTGCGGTCAAGATGTTAGAGAAGTTGCTTGGGCCGCCTAGTGATGCATTCAAAGAGAGGCTCTTGTAGTTACAAGAGGTCCAGTTGGATAGGATGAGCGCATTGGAGCATTATGGGCAGATGCAGGATAAGGCTTTGGCAAAGATAAATGAACAGGTCAAAAGTAAGGGTATCAAGAAACATGACTTGGTTTTGCGCTACAACAGTAAGCTGGACAACACCTTCCAAAAGAAGTTTCAAATTAAGTGGGAAGGCCCTTTCAAGGTAGTGGAGTGTTTTCCAAATGGCACATATCAACTGGCTAACGTGGATGGGTTTCTACATAAGTCAAGGGTAAATAGATTGCGTCTTAAATTGTATCATGCCAGGTTGATGATGGTCGAGCAGGATGAGCTGTATGTGGATCAAGCAGTGTTGGTGAGGGATGAGGAGACCTGTGATGCGGCGAGTCTCATATCTCTCTTTGCTGCTGCTGATCATGAATGATCTAGCAGGCTAGGCGATGGGCAAATTATGTCAGGAGTTTTTTGGATCAAGGGATTGCGCATATGTACATACACATGCATGGTGCATCAAATAAAGGATTGCCCATTTTCCTTAGCCAGGTGGTTACGTGGGGCCCACATGTGTACACGTAGGACAGGGTGTACATAGTGCATTGATTTTCACTATTACCAGTACCACTGTGTTTTTTCTACAATAAGGAGGAGTTGGTAGCGCGTAAAACTTCTTGAGGAAGCTATCCACGGGCAGACGACATGAGGTCAGCAGGTGCGTCAGATGGCATCTAGTGGCGTCAGGAGGGCGAACGAGGTCAATATTTGCACGCAGATGAGGATGGACACAACGTGGGTGTTTTCTTGTGAGAGTTACGCAGAAAGGTCATCATTAGGACCACTTTTTGGGGCCACTTCACGTGATGGCAAGATGCATTATTGGAAAAAAGCTGAGTGCCAGGTGTGCGGATGATGCAAAAAGGTGACAACTATGCACTGCGAGGTCAGTTTTTGGCCTGTTCGGGGTCCGTTTGAGGTCATCTAAAAGACCAAGGGTGCCCAACTAATAAATCTAAGTGTGGGAACTGAAAAAACAGAGAGAAGACCAGAAAAAACGTGGAGAAGAGAGGAGGAACAGCCGCAGGTGTGTTTTTTGGGTTTTTGGAGCCTGTTTTGGCCGTAAACTGCTCATCCGAGGTCGGATTTGAGCACTTTGACATTATAGATTGGGGTTTTGGGACGTTCCGGACGCGATGGCGCTGTCCATTTTGCCAAATTCCTCACTCTTTTCCTGCTGTTTTTCTGTGTAAGTTTCTCCCATGAGCGAAGTTTTTGCTCTAGTTTGTGATTGTATCTGGCTTATTTTACCCATATTGTGTGAGCTATTTGCCCCATTGGTGTTGGCCCAAGCTCAATTGTATCTAAACATCATAAATTCTCCTCTTTTGAGCTGAGTTTTTTGGGTGTGTGTGTGTGTGTGTGTGTTTGTGTGGAGTGGGCAAGTGGATAGTCTCTCTCCTCTCACTCCAGAGGTGTGTTCCCTGTCTCGGCCAGGTGTGTTGTCTAAGCCGAGTGGTGCCCCATAGTGTGTGTGTGTGTATCATTCCAAGAGTGTGTGTCGGGTAGTTATAGAGGCGCTGTATGTGTTTTCATCCCGCTCACATTCTTTTGGTGCCCCCACTGAGGGTGGAACAGGCCAGATTGGCTGGCCAAAGAAGATTGGAAGAATGCGAAGAAAGCAGCGCTCGAGAATCCCGACAAATTGAAGCAACAAAAGGATGCAGCCAGAGCGTGAGTAGAGGCAGGGAGCTCGCACCACTTGGGGAGCAGTGGATGGGCATCATTTGAGGCCAATTTTGTAAGTGTTTTCGCATTGCTCTTTATGTTCGATAGTTTAGGGTTTATGAGTTTTTTAATTCTACATATTGAAATCTTTGTATGTTTTGACAGTGGTCGATGACAGGACGTGATCCCACACCGTACGAGCGCAAGTACGCAGGCAGGAAGGGCTTAAACGCCCTGATGGACATTCTCAGTTCTCGCGGCGGCATGGTTAGTATTAGGGTTTACTCTTTTCTATTTTTTGTATTGTTTTATAAATGTCATTATATGTTTATACTTACTGAAAGCTGTCTTATTGTCTTTTTTTGCAGAATCCGACAGATACACCGCTTGGACGCGATGAGATGTCTGACTAGACGACGTCAGTTTAGCCGTAGCTAGATAGCATTAGTTTAGGGTTTCTCATAGCTTATGTATCATGAGACGGATTTTATACGTCTTTTTGAACCATGTATATTATTACATTTGTCACCGCAGTTCATTTTGCCAATCAATTCTTTATGCCTATGATGTTGTACAATTGTCATTATTACATTTGCCAATCAATTCATTTTGCCTATGATGTGTACAATTGTCAATTTTACGCTTGTCAATTTTGCAAACAATGCGTCTTGTGGGTGACTATTTTGGGTCTATTATCTACCCTTGCACTTTTTAAAAAAAGTGAATCAAGTACAATATGGTTGATGGGTGGCAGTGCATTCAATGCCCTATCACCAAAAAAAAATTCTCTTGGGCGTCGTTATAACCGTCGCTATTTATGGCTCTGTAGCGTCGCTATAAGCGTCGCTATAGACTTCTGTGTGAACGTCGCTATAACCGTCGCTATACGCGTCGCATATAGCGATGCCTATAGCGACGCTCTCGTAGCGACGGTTTTAGCGACGCCGGGGGTTATAGAAACCGAGTGTATTTCCATCGCTAACAGCGTCACAAGAGCACACAACCTCTTGTAGTGTCTCAAGACTCATTTAAGGCATACTACGAGCAAGAATCCTACAGGCCACCAAGACTATTATGCTAAACTATCAAAAAGATACTATGGTCCCTTTTAAATTCTTAAGCCAATCAATGAGATGGCTTATCAATTAAAGTTGCCAAACCATTGGCTCATGTATAATGTTTTCTATGAGAGCCTATGTAAGGCTACAAAGGAGCACCACCAAAATAAGCAATAGTTGCAGACCCTCCAAAAATCAAAGATCAAGAAGAAGTACTTCAGTCTGAGTCCATCCTATGACATGAAGACAAGGTATTAAGAAATGGTAAGAATATCCGACGATATTTTATTAAGCTTAAGGATTATCCTTTTAAAGATGTTAGATGTGTGCAAGGAACCTAGCTTAAGGATGATATGAATCTTGTCAATGCTTACAATGCTACACTAGAATAAGCAAATGAAAATGCATTTTAAATGAACAACATGCTTAGGATCATGTTTGTGGGTGACGGTGTCTCCCAAACACCAAGGAGAACTTGTCACTCTACTTTGGAAGTATGATATGGACTAAAGAGCAGACATGCTTGCAGCAGCTAAGTCTCCCAAGTACCAAGTGGATTAGTCATCCATCTTGGAATAATGTTGTAGGGTTGTAAGGGAACCTCTACCCGTTACAAAACATGGACTAATGACTAGGCTTTATCTTCTCTACCTCATAGTCGAGGACGACTATGATTTCAAGAGAGAGGTAATGTCATAAAATCTAATATCTAGCTAACCCAAACAATTTTCTCATATTAAATTGATCCTTTAATGTGGGAGAATAAATGGGAACAAGAGTAAGAATAGAGACATGTGCTTCTATACCTATCTCAGCAGGGGACAAAAGGAGAGATGGATTCATCTCAATAGGGGTCCAAAAGGAGACGGTCTACCAAAGAGCAATGTGTAATAAGTGCTTCTAGACCTATCTCAGTAGTGGACCAAAAGGAGAGATGGTTGCATCTCAATAGGGGTCCAAAAGGAGACGTTCTACCAAAGAGCAATGCGCAATAAGTGCTTCTAGACTTATTTCAGGAAGGGACCAAGAGGGGAGATGGTTACATCTCAATAGGGGTCCAAAAGGAGGTAGTCTATCAAAGAGAAATGTGCATCTAATGGAGCTTAAAAGACCTTAGGGTTAGCTTCATTAAAGACCTCCAAAGGTTAGTGTTAAAAGTCCCTACACCTTAGGCAAGCTAGGGCTATGCTTCAGATTGGAACCCGGCCCAAGCATGAGGTGCTTGTTATGCTTGATGACTAAGGTTCTTGAGGTAAGAGCAACGTGCATCTAATGGATCTTAAAAGACCTTAGGGATAGCTTCATCAAAGACTTGCAAAGGTTAGTGTTAAAAGTCCTTAGGCCTCCAAAGATTAGGCAAGCTATGGCTGTGCTTGAGGTGGGAATCTGGCCCAAGCTTCAGGTACTTTTCATTCTTGGTGACTAAGGTGCTTGAGGAGCTTGTCATGCTTACTAACTAAGGTGATTGAGGTGCTTGTCGTGCTTGCTGACTAAGGTGCTTGAGGTGGTTGTCATGCTTGATGAGGAAGGTGCTTGAGAAGCTTCCCATGCATGGGGGGTAAGGTCCTTGAGTCAAAAAGAGACCCTACAAAGCAGGGGGAAAGCCCCAAAGTTAGGGAAATCTTTGACTTAACCTCCCACTCACCCAAAGGGCACCCCCTTTCTCAAGGGGCACATGGACACATGTCAAGATCTCCCTATGCTTAGCCACATGGTGTGCTTGAATCGTATTGGCTTGGACAAAGAGGGAAACAATGAGCTTCTAGTTCAATTCAACAAATATCTAGATATTTTCATGTTCTCTCTCTCAAAGAGGTAAGGAGGACACTTGTCCTAATGCTACCCATGTTGCTTGTTCAAAATGCATTATGCATGTGATTGGCTAGGATGAGAGGGGTCCAATGAGCTGCAAGCTTGATTAAAAAGGAGGCATCGATCAAAGCAAGCAAGGGGTGTGCTTGGGGGTATACACCCTCTCACACACTCATTTTTTTAGGGATTCTCACTTGGTGAAAGTGAAAGAACTCCATCTCCTTCTCCAAGCTTGTTGAGAAGTTGAGAGCCTACACCAACACTTTTGGCTATGGAATGAAAATCCAACCAAGATCCATGCTTCAATGCTTAAGTTTGCCATCTTCTCCATCTTCATTACTATGATATTATGCTATGATAAGCAAGAAGAGTGATGATAAGTGAGGAACTATTTCTGTCTCTTCTGAATGTTTCTTCTTCCTCTTCCCTACCCTCCCTCCCCGCTAGTTCTCTCCACTTTTGAAGGTGTTTGAGGCCTTGGGATTGAGGCCAGGGATGGTTAATGCTTTCTACCAAGTCTATGTTTTGCACGTGATGCATGAAGCTTTCCATATTCATTGCATCACCTAGGCCACAAGGAACACAACGATTGTATTATACCAAGTCTCTCTTGATGGGAGAATCTATAATACAAAAGCCTATTGGAGGGGGGTTCGGCTCCACATAAATCATGTCCTCAACTGTTGTCAAGTTCTCTAATTATCTCTCTCTCTTGCAAAATTATTGTTCATGCCAAGTTAATTATGTATAATGGTTATGTTGCTATTTCTAATTAAGTTCACCTTCTATGTTCTCAAAGTAGTCTCACAAAAATGATCTCTTTAATTCTCCTAATTTCGCTATTCTCAATGTTCATATGCCATTTCTATTACATAGTACATACGAGATGGAGTGCTTTGGGGTGTAGCATCTCAACTCCAAAAAGCCCAACGAGAGGAGGGGGAATCTGTGAGAGAATTTATTAGTCGCTTGAAGCATTTGAATTCTCCTTGTAATCCAAGTGAGCACTTCAATAATAACCAATTGCTCGATAGATTCATTAGGGGACTTCAACATGAGGATATCTACAATTTCCTAGTCATTAGAGCCTAAATCTACTATCTCGCAAGCATCGCGGCATGAGCCAATGACCATAAAGCCTATTGCTAAAGATCCAAAGATATTTGAGATGACTTTAGCAGATCTCACCAAAGGCCATTCAAAAAATTCTTAGAGACAATCGTGCTCCACAAAACAATCATATGTATCCAAGAAGGGAGAAACAATGGTGCTCAATTTTCTATGGTTCACATAGTACTAGTGAGTTCCCTACGTTCATATTAAAATTTAATGGGATTTGCAATGCATTTGGGAGGTATGGTCATCAAGACAAGGATTTCATAGTATTTAAATGTGTGATGGCCAATAGACCAACTTTACCATGGATGGACACACCTCGGGTGCCTGCATTGATGCCGGCCCCACCTCTTAAAAAACAATCACAACACATGGTCCCTAGGGCCCAAAATGTTGTTCAAATCGCACCCTTACCACCTCTAGTGCTAGGACCGCAACCCCCACATCCAAGAATCACTTCTGTGAATCAAGTGGGTTGTGAGACATCTATTTCTTGTGTGGATTTCAAGGAAGAGTTAGTCCCTAATTATTGCCTATAGGATTGATGTACTTGAAGAAAGTCCACAATACTACATGGAGGACTATTAGGGACAAGTCAAAACTGTCTATCAAGTATCTTCCCTTGTGGCAAGAGGCCAAAATAACAATTTCACTGCCAAGGAACCACCTCTTCATGCTACGAGTGTGGGGTCCACATCGCGTAGCCGAGTGTCGTATTAGATTACAAAAGAATGCCAACCAATCAAGCGAGCAAATCTATAATGCCGATACTTGCATAGATCATTTGATTGCCCAATGTCCCAATAATCCAATTGCCCAAAGATCATGCCATTGAATTTAATTAAGGTTATTGAGGAGCCAACACAAAGTACACCTGAGATACCAGTAAATGTACTCATATGATCGATGCTCCAAAATCAAAATTATATTCTTGAAGAAAGAGATACAACATCAATTGCCCAATCTTAGAATAAGAAGAAAACACAAAGGAAGAGATTGCAAAAAGCAGCGAAGTTAGACCCAAGTTCAGAGACCAACATAGGGACTGGTGATGACCCCGTATATATGAACGACACTGAAGAGGATTTTGATTCAAGTGAGACCATGGAGACTAGAATGACAGGAAAGAAACAAACAAGAAACATTTCATGAGCTACAATGGCCAGGACCCAAGAAGAAGATAGGAACTTACCCAAACCTTATAGAGGAGATCGACCGAGTCAAACAATTAATGGGTTTGGTAGAATAGACCCAAAGGGATCTAGAGCCAGCACCTAGGTAGATCAGATTACGGACACAATGTTCCCTACACAAAATCAACCTCACAAAGACCATAGACCACTAGCCATACCTAGTGTCATCCAAGAAGAAAGTGACTTTATGCCATGGGAAAGTGGGCGTACTCCCTTCTTGTTGGAGAGAATGTTTACAGAGGGATTACCTGACCCTATCGAAGAAATGGAGATCCCATCTTCCCCACGCCAAGGGGCTAAAGCCCAAAAAGTACCATTAAATATTTCCAAATTGATGGATGTCATGGCTTCAAAAACTAGAACCACCATCATGTCTAAACTATATGGAGACCCCAAGCTATTCTTAGCTCTTTGAACTTTCCTCAATGGAGAACTGAAAGTCGGACTACCACAATTTTCACAGATGGATGGAGCTAGGGAGGTGCCAGTAGAGGAAAACCACTTAGATCCACAACTTAACCTAGATGAGAACTGTGTTGTTGAAATACCTGTTAACAAGTTGGAACAATACTTTGAAGGCGATGAATCCAATGTGACCATACTAGTCACACTACCAAGGGACTAACTGTGTAGGGAATCAATCCTTGATGGTGGCATTGGGGTTAGAATTGTAACTAAAAATTGATGGGAATATATGGGAATAACTCACCTTGGGACTACAAACATAGTGGTAAAGATGGCCAATGAGACTATTGTTAAGCCTATTGGGATGCTAGAAGATCTCAAGATCAAGGTCTTTGGACACAAAATAAGGCATACCTTCATTGATATGGATTTTTCCAAGCACATTATGTCATCTGAGATTATCTTAGGACGTCCTTTCATGAGGGAAGCAGAAATGGTGCATGATTGGTCTAAAAACCATGTCTACTTGTAGTTTCAAGATTATGTCATTCAAATTGATCTTGTAGCTAGTTGAGCACATCCTCTAGGAAATAGATTTATAATTGTCATAGATCTGGCACCACAATTCACTCCGCCCCATTGCAGTATTGTTACACGTGTAAAAAGGACACTGATGCTGGGGAAGATTCTCCTTATATGGATGTTCTACCTGGGATGACTAAGTCTGAAAATGTGGATTGGGCCACCTAGCAGCAACCATAGACACTTGGGGAAATAGGAGGATGACTTGGGTAACACCTGAGGGGATGAAATGCCACCACTCGTACCTTTGAATATGATGGGAGTAATGCATATTGCTTTTTATGACCTACCAGATGAAGGCTTGACTGACATTGGAACCTATAGCATCTCAAAAGACTATAGCCCACACGATTCAAAATCAAAAGTATCAATTAAAATTGATTTTGAGGATGAAGAATTTGAGTTAAATCTTGTTGTGCAAATGTGGGGACGAGCCTTTCAGGGCCCAATGATACCCTAGATGAAAATTCATATGGGAGAGGAGAAGACACGAGTCACGATCTCTAGTCACGATTCACTAGAGATCGGCCATAGTCAAAAATTAGATAAGAAGCATAAGAGATATAAGAGGCAAAAATATCGAGCAAATGTGCATACTAGAATAAATGAAAAGAAACCTACCATAGAATGGCTTAATTATATAGGGGCATGTGATGCTCATCGAATGCTGGTAGATAATTGGGGATAATACCTTCAAAGTGTCATGTGGTGCACTCCACAACCCATTGACATTCCATAGTTAGAAGCTACAAAGAATCCAAAATTGAGACGTACTGTAAAGAGATGACAACATCAAGAGTTAGCTCAACAACAAAAGGAAGAAAAAGAGAAATCACACTCCACAGAGCAACAAGACCCCACAGACTTACACCCTGCACCTAATCATTTCAAATCCTGCACCACGGATGAGCGTAAGGTTGTAGGCCCAGAGAACACTTATCGATGGAAGTAATGGCATCTATGATGGTCCAGTGATAGTTAAGGAAATAAAGTTAGCAGACTCAGGTGAGGAGTCCAAACCTATTTTCATTGCCCAAGATTTGATAGAGACTGAGGAATATGTACTCAAAGAGCTTCTCAAGGAGTTCAAGGATATGTTTTCTTGGACATATCATGATATGAAAGGTGTTCCACCTTTCGTGGTGCAATACACCATTCCCATGAATAGTATGGCTAAACCAATTCAAGAAGAGATTGAAAAGCTTGTCAAATGCGGATTCATATAGCATATTGGGCACTCAGAGTGGGTGTCTCCAATAGTTATTATGCCAAAAATCATGGAAAACTCAAAGTGTGCGTGGATCTAAAGAAGGTCAATGTCGCCACTAGGAGAGACCATTACCACTTACCATATTCGGAACATGTTCTTGAAAGAGTTGCAGGAAAGGAAGCTTATAGATTTTTAGATGGGTACTCTGGCTACAATCAAATCACAACTACACTAGAGGACCAAGATAAAACTGCTTTTATAACCAAAATTGGAGTGTGCACATTTTGTGTTATGGCTTTTGGCTTAACCAATGCCCCTTCTACCGTCCAAAGTTTGGTAAACACTGCTTTTAGGGAATATTTGAGGGCGTTTTGTGAAGACTTCTTAGATGACCTTTGTGTTTATTCCTCTTGGAAGGAACATCTATCATGTTTATGAAAAGTATTTAAGAAGTGCAGATTGTATCGTATCTCCTTAAACCCTTTCAAATGCCAATTTTGGGTTAAACATGGAGTCATTTTAGGGCCTAAAGTGTCCAAAATTGGGATTTCCAGAGATGAGAGAAAAATCAAAGCCATTGCTAATTTCCACCATCTATAAACTATAAAGGAGTTCAAAGGTTCATGGGCCATGTTGGTTATTACCGGCGGTTTATTTTAAACTTTATCGAGATAGCTCGCCCTTTGTACAAGCTTCTTATTGAGTTCCATTGCACCGTTACTCATTGAAAAAGACCTTGACAAGTGCTCCCATTCTACGAGTGCCTGATTAGAATATAATTTTCCATGTGCATATTGATGCATCAAACTTTTCTATTGGGTGTGTTCTAGCTCAATCAGGAGAACTACCCAATTAGCTTTGCAAGGTCTCAATTAAATGATACTGAGAGAAACTACACTACTACGGAGCGGGAAGGTTTAGACATGATTTATGCAGTAAAGAAATTTATCTCTACTACCTTCTTGCCAACAAGTTCATTTTCTATGTTGATCACCAAGTGTTGTTGTATCTAGTGAATAAACCTTGTTCCACGGGAAGAATTACACGATGGTTGTTAACTTTTCTTGAGTTTGATTTTACCGTTGTGAGACCCAATAAAAGACATGTCATGGCGATCATTTGTCTTGCATACCCAATGGTGAAGCTCCTACTGTAATCAATGATGAATTGCCCAATACTTCCCTATTCCTAGTTGAGACCATGCCTGAATGGAGTGAGAAGATTGTGAACTGTTTAGTTAATGGTTTTTCACCCAAAGAGGTTCATAAGAATATAGCTCAAAAACTATTAAAGGAATGTGAACCTTATTCTCTAATTGCAGGAACTCTCTACAAGGTAGGGAAGGATAATATTCTTAGACGTTGTGCTTGTGAGGATGAGTATTTATACATACTACAAGAAGCCCACATGGGTATAGCCGGAGGACATTTCTCAGGGGAACTAACTTCTAGAAAGGTGTTGCAATCAGGCTATTGGTGGCCTACCTTATTCAAGGATGCATCACTTTTTGCAAAAGGATGTGATGAATGCCAAAGTTACAAGATCACACAATGAAAGGATAAGATGCCCTTACATCCTATTAAAGTGACTCAACCATTTGACAAATGGGGTATAGACTTTGTAGGCCCCATTGGTCCGGCAGTTTGTAACACTCAATCTCAATATATTATTATTGCCACTGACTATGTGACAAAGTGGGTGGAAGCCAAGGCAACACGTAAGGCTAATGCAAGGTCAATTGCTAAGTTTCTCTTTGAGAAGAACATTATGCAATTTGGTTGTCCCTTCGGAACTGTGAGTAACAATGGTACTCATTTTATAAATGGAGTGATAAAGAAACTCAAGGAAAACTTCATGATAGCCCACCATAAGTCTACACCTTATTATCCACAAGCGAATGGCCAAGTTGAGAACACTAAGAAGACCTTAATTTATATCTTGACCAAAATAGTGGAAGCTCATCGTACATATTGGGATTTGAAGCTGACATCTGCTCTATGGGCTTATTGCACTACTTACAAAGTGGCTATTAATTGTACACCATTCAAGATGATATATGGCCAAGAAGAAGTGATGCCATGGGAGTTTGTAATTCCTAGTGTGCGGGTAGCTTCACAAGAAGGTTAAACCCTTTAATTGAGCATTTATACATCCTTGAGAGGCGAGACAAAGAAAGAAAATTGGCTGTGCAAAATGCACTTGTTGAGAAAGATAGGAGAGTGAAATGGTTTGACCACCATTTTAAGAACAAGGATATCAAGGTTGGGGATAAAGTACTTATGTATGGAGTGCGTAAGAAGAAGAAAAAATTGAAATATGCAGGAAAAGAAGCATATAGAATATGCAAAATCACCCCACAAGGTACCATTTGTGTGGGAACTCTTGATGGAATTGACACCATTGCATTCCTTAATGGGAGAAAATTTAAGAGATACTATGATCCTTTAAGCCAAGAGGAGCTATGTGCCATCCATCAAAAAAAGGCAGCCAAGACACAAGCACGATTGAAAAAGATACAAGCTCAAGTTGAGGCTAAAAAGCGACAACAACGTATAAGACGCCGAGGAGAGGCCAACCTTGGAGTTACACATGCATTTCAAGTTGAAATAGAGGATAATTGTTTGGACTCTGACACACCTCTATGAAATCCTATTGAGCTAAATAGTACCTATTGGAAAGTACTATATAATGCCTTATTGGACACAAGTGCTAAATATAATCTACTATCATATGGAGTGTGGTGTCATTCAAGAAAGACATCTCTATCTGAGAGTACCATCCAAGTCAAGGGTATCAAAAAAAAAACTACAGTTTTTGGAACCTGACACATTTCTATCAGTTATGACAATGGGGTTGTAGCTCAAGACTTTTTGGTCATTCCTGTTGGAACTATGGAAGGCAATATAAACCTAGGACACACGTGGATGATAGTGACCAAATGCACTATTGATTGGGGGACTGGGAGTGTCACAACATAGAAACCAACTCTTAGCCCTGCCATTCAAGCAATAGTCTATGTGATATCACCTCTCAAGAAAATATAACCCAAAACAGTGCATGTCCAAGAGGTTGAACCATCTGTAACTATAGCCCAACCATCTAGAGCTTCAACTTCTGTAGCTGAAACAAGCTTGAGACACACAAGAACCATCATTATATAGCAAAGAAAACATCCAAATGGGTCCCTAAATCTTCTTTATCGACCATTTCTGACACTAAAAGATAGAATCCTTGTAAAAGACGCCCCACTCGCTCTGCGAAATGTAAGAAAACGTTGCGTTGGATTCCTAAACAACTATTGGAATCCCAAGGATACTATGAAGGGAATGATCAAATCTGGGTGCCAAAACATAAATTGTGTTCTTATCTGTCACATATAGACCCATGTGAGTCAAATCTTGTAACAATAAAGCCAATTGAAGATCATGGGAAGGGAAAGATCACAAAACACTATACACCTGTTTTGGAGCTAGTTTGGGTATGCAAGCGCAAAAGGCTTGTTTTGCTCAGCTCCAACATGGAAAAAACAAATGAAGCTTCTTGCTCTTTTTATACTTCATATACAAAAATACAAGCTTCGACACAACCTCCACCTACCATTCTACATATCCATACAAACAAGAAAGAATTTGCACCTCCCATTGTAAGTTTGCCACCTACAACAATGCTGTAAGTAAAATATGGGAGAGTATCTTACCACCCTTACAACTAGATGAAAGGTCAAGAAATATTTGTCGAAGTCTTCACCTATAACAACTTGGAACAATTGGTTTCAAAAGGTGACGACATCGTTCCAAAAGGTATGATCTATCCAAGGAAGGGGGGAGTATTTGCAAATGATGATGATGAGGATAGGGGTTTAGACCCAGGGCTACCCACCCATCTATTCAATATCCTGTTTCCTTGACTCTTTAAGGGGGTGCAAATAATTAGGTTAGGGTTCTTTATGTTGTTTTCATTGTGTTCAATAAGGGTTAGTGCCTCTTCCCACTAATGTGCCTCCATGAGGTATTCCTTATGTTTTCTAGTGTGTACAGGAATGTATTCCAGTAATTGCAATTTTGAACTTCATGAAATCCTTGTCTCATTCACTCTTCGAATCAAGCGCGATCATGAACACGAATAGGTGTTTCTTGTCCATTATCATTGCCTCTTGTCTTTTTAGCATCCATGTTTGTCTGCTTTAACTGTGATGGGTAGCATAATATTTAGCACTTTTGCTTAGTATTAAATATTAGATACAATATAATTTTATGTCATAGTCCCTTGTCATGAATCAAGCAGTTTGATCAAGATAGGTGTTAGAGATCTTCTCTTAATACCATGGGAAATGCCTTCCTAACTGTCAATGGTTACTTTAGATTCTTAATCCAATTTAGGCAGCATTGTGTGCAATGTACTAGTTCTTTTTAGTGGGCTTAATCCCTCTTGACCTTTAGTTTAACTATTATAAGAGTTTACTATTGTGATGAGCCTGGGGAGGATAACAGTGTCAATATGACCCCCCAAAGTTACAAAAAAGCAATGAAAAACAAACAAACAAAAGTGTCAACAATGTAAAATCTTAATTTGGTACTTCACTCATATGTATTGCCTATGGTACTAGAGACCTAGAGGTTCCCAGTGTGGGTGCTTTTCTTTGAAAAGCAAAAAACCCAAGGCATACAAAATAAACACACACTTCAAAAATTGAATCAGTGTGAAAACACTTTGGGGCCCGTCAAAGAAAAGGGAATAATTCAGGTGAAGATTTCATAAGAAATTCCTTTTATTGTAGCTTAACTAGAAGGTCTTCTAGGTATAGCCTCTCGTCATCCCTCAGACATGAAATACTTTACTCTTGCGATTAAACAACTTAATTGACCAGAGATAATTGAGAAACTTTCCCATGGTATTAATAGTTGACCTCTAGTGCCTCTCGACCATTAAATTAGCGACCCTAGACTTGTTTATTTTATGACCCTTACAAGTGCTTATGTGTTTGATTATATTACAATTTAATATTTACTATTAAAAAAATGTTTAATATTCTATTATCAATCAATCTGTGTGCCTATTCACTGCATATGCTTTTTAATTATATATGAGAATGCAATTACTATGCCAATTTTGGTTGATTTTGTAGTGTTTGGCACTACAACACAACACCCAGATTTCGACGCAGCAGATTTCGACGCCTGTACCACGCGTTTTTCGACGGACATGTTGTTCGTCGATATACGCGTCGAAAGGGGCGTCGAAATGCGCGTCGAAATATGCGTGGAAAAGTAAATATTACCACACGTATTTCCACTGGTATTCCCACGCGTCTTTCGATGCAGATTTCGACGAAAACAAATTGGGGGAAAAAAAGGAAATCCGCGCGCAGACGGTCATTTTTGTCTACGAGCACGCTCAGATCTGCTCTTGGCCAAAACCTGCTGCATAGGTATTATGAGCTCTCTTCCCCCCCTCCCCCCCCCCCCCCACCTCTCTCTCTCTCTCTCTCTCTCTCTCTCTACATTGTCTGTGTGTAGGAAAGAGAGAGAGAGAGAGAGAGAGAGAGAGAGAGAGAGAGAGAGAGATAGATAGATAGTTCTATTATCGTCCTGGGAGGTCAAATATGACCTATGGGACCAAATGAACATGTCACGTGGTGTGAGTGGAGTTCATAATTGACTCTCGATGCTCAAAAATGGCTGAAATGAGCGTCACAATAGAGAGTCCACATCGTGGTTGGGAGAGGAAGGTATGTAGGGAGAGATCATGGCTGAATATATGGGGAAAAGAGGACCTAATGTGGTCAAAATCTGAGCACTCAAGTAGTGTGTGGTACTCACTCTCTCGCACTTGACGAGGGCATAAGGTGCAAAGTCGATGACACTCCTCGCTAGTGCCCCAACGTCCTGTCTCGCAGCGTAGAGAATGGGAGCTAAGACGAATGGAGGCAATGGTGCGGATCGCACTCAACGAGATGGGCTCAAGGATGTAGGAATGGATTCGGTTACCTTGTTCTGAGAAGAAGAGAGATTTGTGGTTTGGGGCAACGTGTGTGGTGTAATGGCTGAAGCGAGAACCTCCGAATTTCTCCCAAGCCGTGATACATTGGCATTGTAAGAAGGCCTCATTAGCTTGGGAGTCGATCGACGCATCCTTGACCAAGTGACATGCATCCCATCTTCCAAACCATTTCTTGATATCAAGCATCCACCCCGAACTTAGTATTTTGCTCTTGCATGTCTTTTGAACCATTTGACTTGCTTCATATGTGATTCTAGGAAGTCGATGCAAAGGGCTACGTTGTGTCTTACGCTTGTACTCCACAACCCTTTGCATGCCCAAGACCTCAATGGGAAGCAATCCGGACTCAAGAAGTAAGAGCATGTAGGGTGTTTGTGTCTTGACTTGGAGAAAGTTGGTGAGAAAACGCTTTTGGACATTCTCAAACTCTTTCCAAGTAGACTTCCCGATGCTTCCACCCCAC
>NC_140959.1:112754296-112916796 GCF_014529385.1 Adiantum capillus-veneris
GTGTTGTCTCTGTGATCATGCAGCCAGGTAGACAGCGAGAGAGCAGGCAAGTCTCTTTTGCTTGTGGGTTGCAGGATGCTTTGCATGGAGTGCAGAGCAGTGACCTTGTTGTGCAGGTTGCGTCTACGGATGCACAGGTAGAGAGGGACAGCTCTCGTGAGTCACATCAGGATGAGTCATCAGAGGTGATGACAAAGATGACTCACATGGATGTTGAGATGTCGGATGTTGTGGAGTCATTTCTTGATATGCTTATGCCAGAGCTTGATGCAGATTCAGGACAGATGGATACTCTTGGTACACATGTGATATGTGGTGGGCACGAGGAGTCACTCCAGAGCTCGGAGTCAGAGTGCCATGGTCTCTATGATAGGGGACAGGATTACCATGAGTTGAGTTCTGAGTTGGAGGTGGCAGAGGTTGCCAGGGTTGCATCAACGTTCGGTGTCCTCATGTATGAGATGCTGATCTCGAGGCCCGACATAGCAGCTGCAGTGGGAGCATTTGCAGCAGGGTTGATTAGTTGTTCGATGACTGATCTCGGCATAGAGCATAGGGGAGGTTTGCAGGTATTGGACCGATACTTGCAGGAGTGCATGAGCTCTTGTAGACTCTTTGCAGAGCTTGGAGCTAGCTCTGTGTGGCTTCCGCAGCGGGATGTTTGTCTATCAGTAGAGCCGGATGCACTAGCTCATCGAGAGTCAGTGGGCATAGGTTGAGAGAATATCTCACCTTCTATTAGTTGTACACTAGTAGATCTTGCTTAAAGGCACATTGGCCTTTAAGTGGGAGGTTGTTGGGGTTAAGGCCTATGTGTCTTGACCGATCGCCCAGGTCATGGGCGCCCGCCCACTGTTACCCTATACTTATAGTGAGTATATTGTATAGGGGGAGCTGTCACTTCATTGGGGTTAAGGCCTATGTGCCTTGACCGGTCGCCCAGGTCAGGGGCGCCCGCCCACTGTTACCCTATACTTATAGTGAGTATACTGTATAGGGGGAGCTGCCACTTCACAGTCTCCCCACCCACATCGAGTGTGTGTCTCCTTCTCTCTCTCTCTCTCACTCTCCGTCTGTGGTGCTCCCCGATCCCCTTCACCGACCTAAACTTGCATTTGACCTTAGGAAAGACCTTAGGCAAGCTAGGGTTGAGCTTGAGGTGGGAACTCCACCTAAGGTGCTTGTCATGCTTGATGACTAAGGTACTTGAGGTACTTGTCATACTTAATGAGGAAGGTGCTTGAGAAGATTCCCATGCATGGGGGGTAAGGTGCTTGAGTCAAAAAGAGACTCTACAAATTTAATGAGGAAGGTGCTTGAGAAGCTTCCTATGTATGAAAGTCCCAAAGTTAGGGGAATCTTTGACCTAGCCTTCCACTCACCCAAAGGGCATCCCATTTCTCAAAGGGCACATGGGACACATGTCAGACTCTCCCTAAGCTTAACCACATGGTGTGCTTGAATGCTATTGGTTGGGCTAAAGAGGGTTCCAATGAGCTTCTAGTTCCATCCAACAAATATGTAGATATTTTCAAGCTCTCTCTCTCTCTCTCTCAGGAGTAAGGAGGACACTTGTCTGCCCATGTACTTGACTGCATGCTGCATGCGATTGGCTAGGGAGAGAGGGGTCCAATGAGCTTGAAGCATGTGGAAAAGCAACAACTCGCCCCAAGCAAGCAAGGGAGGTGCTAGGGGGATATACACCACACACACACACACTCATTTTGTGGAACGATTCTCACTTGGAAAAAGTTGAGGAACTCCACCTCCTTCTCCAAGCTTGTGAGAAGTGAGAGCCTACACCAACACTCTTGGCTATGAAATGCAAATCCAACCAAGAGCCATGCTTCAATGCTTAAGCTTGTCATCTTCTCCATCTTCATTACTATGCTATTATGTATGCTAGCAAGAAGAGTAATGATAAGTGAGGAACTATTTCTTTCTCCTATGGAATGTTTCGTCTTCCTCTTCCCTATCCTCATTCCCCGCTAGCTCTCTCCACCTTCGAAGGTGTTTGAGGCCTTGGGACTGAGGCTTGGGATAGTTAATGCTTTCTACAAAGTTTATGTTATGCTTGTGATGCATGAAGCTTTCCATCTTCATTGCATCACCTAGGTCACAAGGAACACAAAGATTGTAGTGTACCAAGTCTCTCTTGATGGGAGAAACTATAATATAAATGCCTATTGGAGGGGGGACCGGCTCCGTATGAATCGGGGCCTCAACTATTGTCATGTTCTCTAAACTCTCTCTCTCTCTTGCAAAAGTATTGTTCATGCCAAGTTAACTAAGTACCATGTTTATGTTGCTACCATCAATTAAGTTCACTCGTTATGCTCACAAAGTAATCTCACAAAAGTGCTTCATCTAATTTCCTAATTCCGCTACTCTCAAAATTCATAGGCCATTTTCATTACATTGGTATCAGAGCATTTGGTTTCTCTTTTCTTTCTTAAGAAGAGAGGTCCTTAAGTAGCCTATTAATGGTTGTTTTTGTTAATTATATTAGGGTGTTGGACTGGGATCTATTATCGGTTTTGTTGAGTCCACTATGTGGGATATGGTGCATGCCTTGGGAGCTTTGGTCTTAATAATGGAGTCTTTTAAAACTTGCCTACGGCTTTACCATTATTGAGCCATAAGAAGTCCGAAAGGAGTTGTCCCTCGTCAACTTCGTTATGTTAAAATCACTCCACTACTCTCTATAACTAACCAATTCGATCCGTGGGTGTAGATACTTAAGTGCCTATTTTCAAAGGCTAAGAGGAGTAGCAACTAAGTTTTTGAATTTCCAAAGCATACACTAAGTAAACACATAAGTTTAATTAGCATGGCTGTTAATAACCAAGAGAGTAGAATGAACATTGATAACTTTGATTTTGCACATGAAGGTGCCAATGATGATGCCCCCATGTTTGTTAATTATGTTGTCACTAGGTTGCAACAAGCTATGGGCAACCCCACTTTGCAAGCCGAAGTTACTCAGCAACTTCGTGCTTATGGGATTTCCTTTCCTCTCGAAGAGGAGAGAGAGCTTACGAGGCCTCTTGATGAGACCCCCAAAAGAAGACTCTCTCCCATACGAGAGGAGGAATCCAAAGGTCAAGAAAGCAATGAATCCCTAAATTCCTCCGAAGATGTGGCTCCAAGAAGAAGGCGGACTAAACGATCGCCAACTCCTCCCAAGAGGAAACGGTTAACCCATAGTCCTTCTCCTCGTAGTTCAAAAGGGAAGAGAGGAAACCAAGGAAGAAAAGGGCAAGAAAGAGGTCACCCTCTTCTCCTTCTTCTTCACCTTCCTCCTCTACCGATGAAATCTATGGTTATTCTCCTAGAGAATATAAGAGGGGAGGACATCACAAATCTTACCCTACATGGCGAAGGTCACAAAAGCTCAAGAAGGTCAAAGATGGAGGAAAGAGTATCTCTTTTCTCACCTATGATGGCACCTTTGGTGCTACCGACAAAGTATTGGCCTTCATCCAACAATTTAATGCGGCCTTTGGAGACGAGGGCTTCAAAGAGTCCTCCAAGGTATGCCATGTAGCTATGCACTTCCAAAAATTTCCTCGTCAATGGTGGGCTAGCCTTCGTGGCAATGGCAAAGCCCCAAAGACATGGAAAACTCTACGAGTTTCCATCATGAAGCAATTGCTTGCAAGTGATGCAAAGGACAAAGTGCTCACCCAATGGCGGAGTTTAAGGCTTCTCTCTCATGAGTCTATCCACAAATATGTGGACAAGTTTTGGGATTTACATCTCAAGGCTACTCTCTTTCAAAAGACAGACTTTGTTGAGCAAAAGCAACAATTCTGTGCGGGATTACCTGAAGAGATGGCCAAGTATGTCAACTCTCAACGGCCTCATTCTATCAACGAAGTAATCCACCATACCATGGTTGATTCACGCATCAATTTCCAACAAGGGGTTAGACGGAATGTCAAGTTGTAGATGGCGGAGATAGTCTCATGGGTGGGAACCGGCTCCTGTGAGACGAACAGCGGATCAGTCACTAATTACCACGGCAATTACCACAGTAACTCCCAAGGCATATAAATAGGATCCATTACATTGTAATCGGGTTGACATTAATCGGGTTGGAATTTGTCGGGATTATTCTGCTTAGCTTTTGATTCATAATCCTTAGTTCCCGAGCTGTTCTTGAGCTACATCATCTTTATCTGTAATCCTAAATACAGCAGTCCAGTGTACTTCAGTCATACATACTTTGTACTCATTCTCTATGAATCTGAATCTGAATTTGAACATCATTCTCAGTACTTCAGTCTGTTTCTCATTTCAGTAGATGTATTCTAGTTCAGTTTCTATCTCATTTTCCAGTTCTACTGCTTGAACTAACACATCACCAGTAGCTGTAAACTTCTAACACTGGAATCAGCTATCTAAAGAGATCAGCTCCAATTCCATTTTGGCAATCACGGTGGCTAGAGCTGTTGCTCGTTGACTAGAAAACTTATCTCCCAGTTTGAAGTTTTTTAGTTGCAGCAATGGCACCCAAACCCAGTCGTGGCCAGAAACCATCCTACCGTGTTGACCCTATTCCTGAGGAGTTAGAAAGAGACTCTGACCCCAAGCATGAGCTGGTGACTGACACTGAGGCTTAGGAGGAGCACAGTCATGCTGATGAGGCGCAGGACTCACAACATTCTAGTCAGTCCAGACGCAGAAGGGCAGAAAGGGAAGCACGCAAGGCTAAAAGTCTCGGTCCAGGCAGGGGGACGAGGGCGCCAAAGGCAGTAAAGGAAGTCTCCATACTTCCAGTAGACAAGCTAGGGAGGACACAGAAACTGAGACAGAGGCAGATGTTAATTGGGATGCAGATACATACAATTGTAAGAAAAATCCAAAGAGGCATCTAGACACCAAGATGAGAAGAGGAAGGACCAACGGTGATCGTCATGATTACACATCCTCGTTGAAAATCTCTTTTCCCGTGTTTAAAGGGGGCAAGAAGGATGATCTGAATGTTCACATCCAAGACTTTGAGCAGTATGCTGAGCTGAAAAATATTGATGAGGATGAATGGGGTGAATACTTTCCGCAAACGCTGAAGGACGCAGCGAGGAAGTGGTACTACCATTACCCAGCTTGCCAGCTTAGATCCTATAATAAACTACTTAAATCCTTTAGACTGGAATATTCCGACAACAGAGGTGATGAAGATATTCTTTGTGAACTGGATAAGATTAAGCAGAGGAAATTGGCAGTCCAAAGCTATGTTGAGAAAATCAAAGAGCTGTCAAGGCAGCTGTAGGAACCACCATCGAAAAAGTGACTGCGAGCATGGTTCTTGAATGGCTTTCGCAGCAAGAAGCTTAGGGAGCAAGAGGTGCCAGCACCGACAAAGAAATTCAATGATTTGGTGCAGCGAGCCTTGAAGCTGGAACAACAAGCTAAGAAGGAAAAGGGTCATAAGAAGAGGAGGTCCAGTAGTAGCAGTCCTTCTACTGATGAATCTGATTCAAGCGGAGTTTCTAGTAGTTCTGAGAGTAGCTCCGATGAGAAGACCAAGGATAAGCCTAAAAAGGGGTCTTGGGCTAGGAAGATTGAAGAGATGGCTCGAAAAATTGTTGAGATTAGCCAGACCAGACAACTGGTGAGAAGAATGGAGACTTGGTGTTCAAAATGTAAATCTAAGGACCATGTTTCCAATGAGTGCCCACAGTGTACTTATTGTAAAGCCTATGGCTATCTATGGAATAACTATGGCATTAGGATTCATCATTTCAAAAAGGGCAAAGAATTGTCAGTGGTGGCATTTACCAATGCCGAACTAGTAAGAGTGGAAACTGCCAACGCTTCTCAGGAGGAGAAACCAGGTACTAGTGGTACTGGTACAGGGCGCGACAGATACCAAGAAGGTATTGGCCGGGGCCGAGGGCGTGGTAATTTCTAGAGCCGAAGTCTGAATTGCTATACTTGTGGAAAGTATGGGCATTTTGTAGCTCAATGTCCAGAAACACTTGTGGCTGCGGCTACTGAGGTGAAGATTCTAGAGCCAGTCCCAGTACGAGCAGTTACATGAAGCAAAGGGGCAGTGATTGCGGAAATCCCAGAGATTCCAGAAAAACCAGTCACTGTTGAAAGCAGCAAATGGGCTCAACAGAGAGAGGTATGGAAGGCCAAGGGTAAAGAAAAGGTGGTTGATGAATGGCAGGAGCAGAGAGAACTAGCGGCAAAAATCACAGAGGATTTAGCCAAGAAGCTGCCAGAGCAGCCAGAGAGTTCTGAAGCATGGGTCATTCAAAAGATACCAGCCCAATCTACTGAGATAGATCAGTCAAAGCCCGGCATACCTGAGACCATGTTGGTTGCAGTACAAGGGTTGATTGAAGAGTTGGGAGTTGAGAGAGGAGCTCAAAGCACTAAAATGAAGGAATGGCATTGTGAAGATATTACCAGTTCTTCAAGCTCCGACAACAACTCTGATCATGAGAAAGAGGAAATTCATGTCAAAATCTGTGACAGAATCCAGAAACTCACTGTGGAGTTGGAAGACATCAGAAGAACTTTCCCTGAAGCAGCGAAATTCATTAGACAACGAAGGAAGGCTGAGGTGGAGGCCATGACAATTGACTTGACGACTGTCAGAGATGATGAAGTGCTGCTAATTCAAGTAGATTACAAAGTTGGAAAAAAATGGGAACCACTTTCGAGTGTCATTCTGGATGGAGGAGCAGGAGTAAACATCATGGGAGTACATCTTCAACAGAGGATGGGCATCACAAACTTGAAGCTAGCACCTTTCAAAGTGCGGATGGCAGATCATCGAGTAGTGCAAGCTATTGGTATGATTGAGAAAATGCCGATACGAGTGGGCAAGGAGAAGTTCAAGGCCAGTTTTCTAGTTCTCGATGTGCAAGGAGCATATGGAATGCTACTAGGGCACCCATGGTTGCAAACGGCACAGGATTTTCATGACTATGCTAATCAAACTTTGACTATACAAGGGGCCAGTGGGGCAGGATCCAGATTCAGACAAACAACACTAGAAGCTAGAGAAAGGAGCTGAGACCTAAAGAAATATGCCAGAAGTATAAGATCAAGAAGATTGAAAGGATGTTAGTAGCTCTAAAAAAATTTCCCTTAGCACAAATTGATCTCAATGCAGTTCTACTGAACAAGGAGCAGGCTGACAAACAGAAGAAGCAGTTTCCAGACCAGTTTACTGAACTCAATTCAGGAGAACGTTCAGTTCAATTAACTGGAAGGCCGGAAGAATCAATTGAATCCAGCACGCCAAATGAGCCAGCACATTTTGGGGAGGACACGATAAATCAGAATAGTAATTCGGAACTCAAAGGGCCATCTTGGGATTACACCGAAGAGTCAACCAAGAGAAAAGGCGGCGGGCCTAACTGGTTACTCCCAGATGACCAAGAGATCAAGGAATGGAATCTAGGCTATGAAGACACCCTAAAATGATCAAAGTTAACAAACATCTCAACCCTACAATGAAGGAGAAAGCACGCAGAATGTTCCAGAATTACAAAGATGTTTTTCCTGGGAACACACTGATCTAAAAGGGGTGGATCCAGAGGTCTGCCAACACAGGATACCACTGAAGCCAGATGCCAGGCCAGTGAGACTACAGCGGTACTGAATGAATCCCAATTATGCTAAGAAGGTCAAGGAAGAGATTGGCAACCTTCTCAAAGCTAGGTTTATCACTGAAGTAGCCAGTAGCAATTGGTTGTTTCCTATTGTAGTTGTTTCCAAGAAGAATGGGAAGTTGAGAGTATGTGTAGATTATAGGAAACTCAACGCTCAAACCATCAAGGATCCATTCCCATTACCCTTCACAGATATGTTGCTTGATGAGATTGCAAGGTATGAGATGTACAGTTTTATAAATGGATATAGTGGCTACAACCAGTTACAAATTGCTCCTGAGGATCGGGGGAATACCACTTTCATTACAGAGTGGGGAGAATTTATGTATCTGGTAATGCCATTTGGCCTATGCAATGCACCAGCCACTTTCCAGTGATGTATGATGGAGATATTCAATGAGTTTCTTCATCGGTTCCTCGCCATATTCATGGATGATTTCACTGTATATTCAGCCGAGGAACAACATTTATTATTCCTGGAAATGGTTTTTAAGCGCTGTCAGGAGAAGCGGATTTGTCTGAATCCATTCAAATCTGTTTTCCTAGTTTGGAAAGGACAGCTACTGGGACATGTGGTATCCCGCAATGGAATAGAAATGGCCAACGATAAGATCCAGTGCGTTCAGTAGGCCAAGGCGCCCAGGAATGCATCTGAGTTAAGTTCTTTCTTGGGATATATTAACTTTTACAGAAGATTTGTGCATAAATTTTCCTCCCAAGCTTTACCACTGTATAAGCTCACAAAGTAAACCAGCAAGTTCAATTGGACTGCTGAGTGTGAGGAAAGTTTCCAGAAATTAAAAAAGTGCCATTATCAGTAAACCAGTCCTTTGGCAACCAAATTGGGATGTTATCTTCCATGTACATGTGGATGCGTCGGGTCTAGCGATGGGGGCGATACTAGCCCAGCCAGATGGAAGGACTGACTATCCTGTCTACTTTGCTAGTCACAGATTCATCCAGGCTGAACAAGGTTATACAACCACTGAACGAGAGGCTCTAGGGATGGTTTTCAGTGCTACAAAATCATTATTTGCTAGGCAAATTGTTTCATTTCTATGTGGATCATTAGGCCCTATTATTCTTGATTAATAAAGTCATTATTCAAGGCAGGCTAATACGGTAGATGATGTTCCTTATGGAATTTGAATTTCAAATTTTCCATAAACCTGGCAAGAACCATTGTGGCGCTGATTTCCTCTCTAGGAGTACGGAGGGCTATTTTGAAGCGTCTTTAAGAGACGAACCAATGGATGCTGAATTATTTCAGATGGAAGCGGCAGAATCAGTCGATCCTGAATTATATGAAGTATATCAGTTTCTTTCTCAGATGACTGGAAGCAGAATCAGAAGAAGGCTCTGGTTATCAAAAGCTTAAGTTTACCATCATTGGGGGCTCACTCTACAGATAAGGTGTCGATGGGATTCTTCGCCGATGTGTGCCTATGGAGGGGAGAATGCAAGTTATCTCAGAGGCGCATAATGGAGAATCTAGTGGACACTTTTCTACTGATATTACTTACAAGAAGATTCTGCAGGCTGGTTTATGGTGGGCAACATTGATATCTGATGTCAAAAGCTTTTGCAAAACCTATGACATATGCGAAAGAATGGGTAGACCCATAGCAACAGACATGACTCCTTTAACACCAGTACATCCACTGGGTGTTTTCATGAAATGGGGTTTGGATTTTATGGGACCTTCCAAGAAGGTTACTCCTAGGAAGAACAGGTATATCTTGATGGCTACCTGTTATGTAACCAAGTGGGTAGAAGCTAAGGCTCTTCCTGACAACACAACCATATCCACTGCAAGATTTTTATTTGAGAATATTGTCTGCCACTATGGTTGTCCTGTGGAGATTGTGTCGGACCAAGGGACACACTTCATCAATGACACTATGGAGATCCTTATGGATATGCTTTCAGTCAAGCATCGGAAATCCAAACCTTATTATCCTAGATGCAATGGACAGGCCGAAAGCAGTAATAAGACCATTAAGACTATTCTCACCAAGATTATGCAGAAAAAGCCAGACCAGTGGGATTTGAAGCTTTAGATTGCTTTATGGGCATACAAGACAACTTATAAGGTCACTACAGGATTAACACCATTTAGAATGGTATATGGCACTGAAGCTGTTGTCCCTATGGAGTTTGTTATTCCAAGTCTCAGAATGGCTGTAGAATATGGGTTAGATTTTAATCACAATCTTAAGAAGTGACTGGAGGAGCTTACCCAGTTAGATGAATTGAGACAACGGGCTATGCTGGAACAGGAGATTGTTCAGCAAAGAAGGAAACACTGGCATGATTGAAGAATTAAGGTTCGGGAGTTTCAGAATGGGGATCTGGTACTCCTATATCAGTCCAAATTGGGTCCTAAGAAGCCGAATCTAAAGATAGCATGGGGAGGACCATTCGAAGTGGATTGGGTTTTCTCCAACGGCACGGTAAGATTGAAAGACCCATCTGGATTATTGCTGCCAGGGGTGTATAATGGAGCTAAAATCAAGCTCTACTATTCAGAAGCCAGAGAGACTTGCCAGGAACAAGGTACTGAGGATCTGGGCGCTGAAGATCAAGAAATTCCAGAATTAGCTATCTTGGGACTTTTTCATGTGCAACCAATTCCAAAACCAGTTCCAGAGCCAGTTTCAAACCAGTACCAACACGACCAAGCCATGCTTATACCAAGACCAGAAAAGTGGGGACAAAGTTATCAATTTTTAGGGGACCAATGGTCAGATGAAATATCAGTGGTAATCATTTCAAAGACGGGCAAAATTCTTGTCCAATGCATGCCTGCCATGTCATTTGCGGTGCACAGAAGTTTAGGAATGGTAAGTGGTGGAGCATTTGGGTGCAAACGCGTATAATAGTAAGGCGAGTAGGCGTTTTTCCTCGCAAATCTCCTGCGTGACACTTACCTTCTGCTGTCCACTCACCATCGCCGAGCTCTGAAGTTTCTTCACTGCAGCCGCAAACCTCGTCCTCTGAGGAGATCGTGGATTGTCGTCTGTCTTTGCCAGCCACACCTGGATACGGTTTCAAAGAATCAAGTAAGTCATCTTCTTCTTCTCCTGCTTCATCATCTTCACGGTGCATGGGTAGAAGAAACTGTCAGAAAAGATGCAGGAGACTATTGACGAAACCCAAGCCCTTATTACTGCTACAAAGGCAACTCTTCCACTCATCTTGCATAGCAAAATTCAGCGCTATGTGTTTACTGAGCAAGCTAAGACTCTACTCCAACTGTGGGAATTTCATGTGGTTTTGCAAGCCACGAGAATTGAGTTTGATACAGCCATCATAAGGCAAGTCCTGGACTCTTTTAATGCTGAAGATAGCAATGCTGTGGTTTATGGCAAGAAGGTGTCTGTCACACCAGAAAGTATTGCTTATGCATTCCGCATGCCAAACGAGCCCAAGCCATTTGTGTCAACTGTAGAGCAGATCAGTGCAGCTCTGAAGGAAGATGATGCTGCCAGGAGGAAAAGGAAAGACAGTGCGCAAGGGATTCCAGTAGCAGGACTGGAAGGTCCCGCTGCCTACCGATTTGTGGCTGAAGCTGCGAGTTTGAAGAATAATCCGATATATATGTCAGAGAAACGTTTTGCTATGCTTTTAGCAAAAAGTCTGGATTTCAAAGTCTCTATCAACGTCTGCCAGATATTGTCACATAATGTGCTTCAACAAACTGCCAAGCTGAAATCTCAAAGTGTATTCAAGGCTTGGTATGTTTGGCAGTTTTTGTACTGGGCAACTGCTCCAAACACCCGTGATCAGGTGAGAATGGCTTGGAGCCAAAAGCCGTTCCCAATATCTAGGAATATAGACTTGTCATCGGATGAAGAAGAGCCACAAAGCCAGTCAACCCCCACTAGACAGAAAAAAAAGGCTAAACAAGATGAAGCCAGTTCAAAGAAGCCAAGGACGACACTGACTAAAAGCACTGCTCTCCTGAAGCAGTTGGAAAGTCAAATCAAAACAGTGTCTACTGAAAGGATTCCAGTTAGCCAGACTGAACAACATACTGACCAGACCACTGGTGGAATCAACCAGTCAGCAGTCCATATTTCAGTAACCACCAGTACTGGACAAGATGAGTGAGAAAGGGTCAGTCCTGACCAGTCAGCAGACCAGATTGATAAGGGCAAAGGCCCAGCTTCTCCAAATCCACTTGGTAGAGTTTCCATCCCATATAGTGAAGAAGCCTTGCACTTAACAAAGAAAGACAGGTTACAACAGCTGCAAACTCATCCGCTCAAGGGACGTCTCCTATTGCAAAAATCTGATTATGCTGCATTACCTTATCTGGCTTCTATCACAGTCTATGAGCCAACTGACTCTAACCCATCAACACTTACTGATGGTTGTTCAGTACTCATTCAGTCATCATGGAATACTATTGTCAATTGCATGGGACAAATACTAGATGCTGTAGGGTCAGAAGGTGAGTTGAATAAAGTAAAAACGGAACTAAAGTAAGCTGAGGAGCACATTGAAAAGCTCGAGCAAGGGAAAGCAGCCCAGAACCTGCGCCACAGTATCATTGAGATAGGACTATTCAGCAATTACAAAGTAAGCTAGCCAAGGTAAAGCTTGAGATGCAGACCATGCGGGAAGAAAAAGCAGAAGCTGAAGGAGCTGCTGATCGGTTTGAAACCATGTTGAGAATGAAGCGAGCTGAGTTCAACTCTTTACTGATCTGCCACAATGCTCTGAAGGCCACATTAACAGAAAGATATATCTATAATAATCTGGCCTATATCTTGAATCCAGCAGGCAATGCTGTTTTCAATATAGATAACTTGAAGTCTCTTATGGAGACGATGCAGAGTGATTTGCAGGATAAAGTTATTGAATATAACAGTGCTCTGACAAATCAAGCTATCCTTGATTACATTGAACATCAGAACGCCATTGAGGAAGACGAGGATAAGGAGGAAGAAGAAGCAAAGAAAGAGGGTGAACCAGAAAAAGGGCATGATGATGATGATGATGATGCCTCTCCTCCATCTCCACCTTCAGAACCTGATACTGGTGGTGCAGGGACAACAGGAGGAAATGATCAGTCTCAGGCAGACCAACTAGACCAGCCTGAAGGGCAGAAGTCGAGCCATCAACAGCTGGGAAAGCAACAACCTAGCAACACTCGAAAATCAATGGCACACCAGTCATAACACAGTTGGGATGTTTAAGGGAAACTCAAGCTGTGTGACTGAGGGACTAGCAGGTGATGAGCAACATTCATTACAGCTCATCACGCTGAACAAGAGATTGAGACATCAGCAGGCTCCTATAACCAGGCGGTATCTTGAGGATGATGAACTCATCTCTAATCTGGAGCGCTTTCAACGACTGTATGTCGGCGCCAGGGAAATGGTGGAGCATTGTGTTACCATATACATGTGGTAGTGATGTGTGTGAACACACTAGGACCGCCGGGGCATTTTTTCCCTCTTTAGGAGGTTTTTTCCCCCGTGCATTGTATATACGCCCATCACTCTAGGGCTATCTATCTTTCCATTGCACACTAAGTAACACACTCTCTATTGTGTGCCTTGAGCTTCCTTCGTCTTCTCCAAGCTGTGTGTGTTTCTCTGCAACCCTAATTCCAACAATTGGTATCAGAGCAGGTCACATCCTCCCGGGCTTAGTCGCCAGCTGCTCCAGCACACGCCTGCTCACTTTCTCCGATTTCAGTGAGCTTTGGCGAGCGTTCATAGGTCGACAAATATTTTGGGTCAGCTCGAAGAGCTGGGTCTGCTCAGAATTTTGATTTGGGCTCATTTCGGCCTCCGTTTCCACTACTGGCAGTACTGCACAGGCTATTTCATCATTTTGTGCAGATTTTCTGTCAGTGTCGTTTTCTGCATAACAGGTGCCTTATAGTCTTCTACGGTTTGTGCTATATAGCACAAGTTGTTCCCGCTCCATTTCTCCTATTTTCGGGCAGTTTTCACATCAGGTGCAACATTTACCATGGCTGACAACAACAACACAGATGTGTTCAAGATGTTTGCTGCTGAGGACAGGTTGGATGGGGACAACTACCCTATGTGGGCTTATATGATGCAACATGTTCTTGTGTCAAAAGGTGTTTGGAACATTGTGCAGGGCATTGATGTACGTCCTGGTTCTGAAGATGTAGGCGATATTGAGGATGTTGCAGGTCTTGCTGCAAGGATTGCAGCTGTTAGAGTTGTTTTGCCTACGGCAGAACAAGCTCGTTGGGATGTTAAGGATGCGCAGGCTCATGCATTGATTGCGTTGTCTGTGAAGCGCACCATTATTCCTCACATCCGTTCATCAAAATCTTCAAAACAGGCTTGGGATATTCTAGCAGGTCTTTATGCAAGCCGCAATGAGGCTAAAATTGCTTTGCTGCGTAAAGAGCTAGAGTCGAAGATTATGCATGAGAAAGATGATATGGACACTTTCCTTGCTAGTGTCAAGGATATCAATGAGCAACTCATTTCTGCAGGTGAAGTCATTTCGGACAGTTCCCTTGTGCAGACTGTTCTTGATGCCTTACCAGATTCCTACCAGACTTTTGCTAGTACTTGGAGACTGATGACCCAAGGAAATCCTGAAGTTGTCAAGTTTGATGCATTATGCACATTGCTGTTGCAAGAGTCACTTTCTAGAAAAAACAGGACTAGGCAGCGTGCAAATGAACAGGCTTTTATTGCTTCTCAAAGAAAGGGTGGTAACAGTAATGCAGCCACTTCTTATGGTTCTGCTGCGAGTGGCAAAAATTCTGTTCCTAATGCTTCTGCTGGCAGCACTTCGTCTGGCAATTCTGGTGATAAGGGCAAAAAGAAGATGCGTTGCCATTATTGTAAAGCCAATGATCACTTGATCAAGTCGTGTCCTAAGTTGAAGGCCAAAGAGGCTAAGAAGAAAGAGGGTGGTTCCACCGCAAATGCTGGTTCCACTACAAATGCAGCCATTGTTGAGTCTTCTGTGAAAGGAGATTGTGATGCTGATGTTGATGCAGAATGGGCTTTTAGCGCAGAGTGCACTTACAATCCTGCTGTCCATGATGCATGCTTGTCAGTTGCTGCAGATTCACATGTGTGGTATTTCGACAGTGGTGCTACAAAGCACATTACCTCACATCGTGAATTGTTTACCTCTCTCGAGTCTGTCCCTCATGGGAATTCAATCACTTGTGCCAACAACGCCTCTTATCCAGTTCAGGGATTTGGAAAGATTGTGTTCACTGCTGCTAATGGCAGTTCCTTCACACTTGTTGATGCACTTTATGTACCTGGGATCAAGAAGAATCTCTTGTCTGTATCCGCACTTGCTAGACTTGGACTTGTAGTCAAATTTGTAGATGACAGATGTACAGTTCATGATCTCAGTTTTGGTGATGAAATTGTTGCATTTGGGCTTTTGTGCCGTGGGCTGTATAAGCTCACTTTGTATGACAAGTGTGGACAAAATTTTGCAAATGCTGTTGCAGATTCAAGGGCTATTTCAGATGCAAAACTTTGGCATGCACGTTTTGGTCATCTGAATTTTGCCAGTTTGCTGCGTTTGCAGAAATCTGATATGGTTGCTTCTTTGCCGCCTCTTGAAGCACCTGTCAAACATGTTTGTGAAGGCTGTATTCTGGGTAAAATGCAGCGTTCTAAGTTTCCAAAGGATGGTTCAGTTAGGGCCACATGCAGGTTGCAGCTTGTGGATAGTGATGTTTGTGGGCCCATGCAAACTCCGTCCTTGGGCAATTACCTGTACTTCGTGACTTTCATTGATGATTACTCCAGGCATGCATGGGTATTTCCGCTTAAAGCGAAGTCCGAAGTTTTTATGTGCTTCAAACAATTTTTGGCTATGGCTGAAAATGTCTCAAAATGTACTATGGGCACCCTCCGTTCCGATCGAGGGGGGGAGTATATGTCTCATGAATTTAATGCATTTCTGGCTAGTCGTGGGATAAAACACCAATGTACAGTGCCTTATACACCTCAGCAAAATGGTGTTGCTGATAGGAAAAACAGGTCACTAACGGAAATGGCACGATGTATGGTCAAAAGTCAAGCTTTGCCGCATTCTTTTTGGCTTGAGGCCATCATGTGTGCCACTTATGTACTTAACAGGTGTCCTACGAAAGCTTTGCAGTCTATTACTCCATATGAAGCATGGCATGATAGAAAACCTTCTATTGAGCACATGCGTGTTTTTGGCTGTTTGGCATATGCTTTGGTGCCACAAGTGCAGCGCAGAAAATTGGATGATAAGGCTGTCAAATGTATTTTTGTTGGTTATAGTGCTGAAAGCAAAGGTTACAAGTTGTATCATCCGCAAAAAAAACGTATTCTGGTTTCACGGGATGTAGTGTTTGTGGAAGACTCTGTTCAGCCCTTGCTGTCATGTACTAGAGACAGTAATGTAAGCTCACAGGACATTTATGACACTTTGTTGCCTCTTTTCAGTGGTGGAAATACGAATGTAAGTTCCAATGAGGCAAATGTACAGCCTATGGGGGTTTCTGAAAATGTTTTAGAACAGCCTATTACTGATGCAGATGTACATGATGTACTTGATGAGGAAAGGGCTGAAAATGAGCAGGCTAGAGGTATGCCAAAATGGCTGGTGCACACTTTGCGTGACAGTAAATTGGATGCACCTTTATCTAGTCGTACTCGTTCAGGCTCTCGCCATGCATCTTATGCATCAGATTGTTATGCTTTGGCTATGTCTAGTTTACATGATGTTGAGGAGCCTCTGTCTTTTGATGAAGCACAGAATTCAGAAAATTGGATTGCTGCCATGAAATCAGAATATGATGCACTTATAGAGAATGACACATGGACTTTATGTGATTTGCCTCCTGGCAAAAAGGCCATTGGTACGAAGTGGGTTTACAAGTTGAAACGCAAGCCGGATGGTGAGATCGATCGCCATAAGGCTCGACTTGTTGCAAAGGGTTATGCACAACAAAAAGGCATAGATTATGAAGAGACTTTTGCTCCCACTTGTCGTATGACTACTGTGCATTTTCTATGTGCATTGGCAACTCATTTTGGTTGGGATGTACATCAATCAGACATTGTTACTGCTTTCTTGAATGGTGACATATTTGAGGAAGTTTATGTAACGCAGCCTCGCGGTTTTGTCATAAAAGGACAAGAGGACAAAGTGTGCAAATGTAAGAAGGCTTTGTATGGGTTGAAGCAATCTCCTCGTGCTTGGTATGAGAAAGCTGACACTCATTTGGTTAAACGAGGCTTTCGTAACAGTCCAACAGAAAGCACATTGTATGTAAAGCGTGAGGATGATGTATTTCTCATTGTGGTTCTTTATGTTGATGATTTGCTGATCACTGGACCAAATGAGAGACATATTGCTGAATTTAAGGCTGATTTGAATGCTACTTTCAAGATGAAAGATTTGGGGCTGTTGCATCATTACTTGGGTATACAGTTTAAGCAGTGTGATGGTGGTATTGCCTTGTGTCAGAAAAGTTACATAGAGACATTGCTATGTAAGTTTGGACTTGAGGATTGCAAACCTATTGCCACTCCCATGAAAACAGGTTTGAAGTTGAGTCTACATGATGCTGGCGATCCTGCTGATGTCACTCTTTACCAAACTACTGTTGGCTGCCTCATTTATGTATGCAACACGAGGCCAGATATTCAGTTTGCAGTCTCGCAGGTCAACAGATTTATGCATAGCCCAGGGTCTAAGCATTGGCAGGCTGTCAAGAGGATTTTCCGCTACCTTAGTGGCACTTTACATCTTGGCTTGTTTTATCCCAAGGGGGGATCATTGCCGCCAGAATTACATGCTTTTTCGGACTCAGATTGGGCTGGTTGTTTTGACACGCGAGTGTCCACAAGTGGTTTTTGTTTCATGCTTGGCAGTTCATGTATATCATGGTTGAGCAAGAAGCAACCTACTGTGGCCACTTCGAGTTGTGAGGCTGAGTACAGGGCAGTCTTCACAGCTACGGTTGAGTGTGTATGGCTCAGACGCCTTATGGCTGACTTGGGTGTTGGACAGGACACTGCCAACACTATCTACACTGACAGTCAGAGCGCATTGGCAGTTGCGAGGAACCCAGTTTTTCATGCTCGCACAAAGCACATTGAGGTGCATTACCACTATGTCAGGGAGAGGCTCTCAGCAGGAGAGATCAGCTTGGCTTATGTGCCAACACAGGACAACCTTGCAGATCTTTTCACAAATGCATTGTCTCGTGAGAAGCTTGAAGCTTTCCGCAAAGCTTTGGGCTTACTCCCCTTTGTGGACTGATCCTGTCCTCAGGGCATGGCACTTCCCTTTACTCATGTGCCAACTCTCGTTCACCGCATCACTCCAGGGGGGATTTGTTACCATATACATGTGGTAGTGATGTGTGTGAACACACTAGGACCGCCGGGGCATTTTTTCCCTCTTTAGGAGGTTTTTTCCCCCGTGCATTGTATATACGTCCATCACTCTAGGGCTATCTATCTTTCCATTGCACACTAAGTAACACACTCTCTATTGTGTGCCTTGAGCTTCCTTTGTCTTCTCCAAGCTGTGTGTGTTTCTCTGCAACCCTAATTCCAACACATTGGAAATCAGCTGCTTTTCATGATCAAGAGGCCTGCCAATTGCCTGCGCATCCCAATACAATACAATTGTTAGAAAGGGTCCCTGAATGGATACTAACTACTGAAGAGAGAATTACCAATCCACATTTGCAACGACAGACTACTATAGATTATCGCTCTCGGGCCATGGAATTAGAGCTTCTGCTGGGGAACTAGCCGACATATAAATGCATGAAGGATGTCAAGAATAAATTGAAAGAGGTCTTAGTGCAAATGCAGATTGCTAGGGGAGTTCTGGATCAAAGGGTGCTCACTATTCTTGAAGACCAAACCGCCACCAGCAAGGGACCTCAAACTTGAATGTCAGTGGGAGAACAGGCAATTGCTCTCTGACGACTGTTTCAGCTGGTTAAAGTAATCAGAAAGATGATGCAGCAAGAGAACCAGGATGTCCTTAACTTCTTGGAATTTGTGCATGATTCCCCAGTTCTCTTGTATGCTTTACCAGCAAGAGAGGCAGAGTTGCCAAGATTTTTTCCATCACTCTACTCTCAACATCTAGAACCAGTCGATCGGCTCACATATTTCAAGATTACTGATGATCTTCAGGATTGCTATGAGCGATCGATTGTGGAATGGAGAACCTGGCAAACTCTGTTCAATGACGCTCTCCAATTGAATGATCTCCAGGAGCTGAGAGATGAGGTGTAGAGGATCAAATTGTGTATGGACCACTGGAAAATTCAGATCAGAGGCCTCCTAAGATCACCAACCAACTGCTGCAACTCAATGTTGAGTCCTCTAAAGTGCCTAAAAAGGACATTACGGCTAAACCAGGCCTCGGACCATAGTACAGAGAGATGGCTGAGATTCTTTTTGAAGCTCGGATCAAAACCAATTAGCCTCTTTTAGAAGGATGGATCCATACAGCCTCGCATTGTCACAAACTGGCTAGAACTTGGCTCACCAAAGGCAGACGCACGCTCTATGATCCTGACACCAAAACTCATCATCCTCTCACGCCTTATGAAATCGAGATGACCACAGAAAGGCGGGATCAGCTTGAGCAGGAGGCCCTTTACAGGCTCATTCAGAAGGAGAATGCTGGTGCTGGGACTTCTCAGACGCCATCCAGGCCAAAGGGTAAACGGAAGCGGGTTCACTGGAAGGATACTGGGTAGTTCAATCTCAGAATTTGGTCTAGGATTTTCCCGCCCCTTCAAATCAGACGGTGGATTTTTCCAGCAGTTTCCGCAGCAGACACTAGATTTTTCCACTCAGGGGTTGGTGTCACTTGGCTGGAAGACCCTTGGAATTACAATTATAAGGGTGTCAAGCACTCAACAAGCCGGCACTAGAAGAATCAGACGGTGGATTTTTTCAGTCCAACTTGGGGTCTCTTGGCTGGATGCCCCTGGAACTACAACTATAGGGGTGTCAAGCACTCAACGAACAAAATTCCAAAAGAATCAGACGGTGGATTTTTTCTTAGAAATTTTGGAATCTTGCCAAAATTCAAGAAAGGAGGGAAGGATGTAGATGGTGGAGAGAGTCTCACTGGGTGGGAACCGGCTCCTGTGAGACGAATAGCAGATCAGACAGTAATTACCGCGGAAGTTACCAGAGTAACTCCCAAGGCATATAAATAGGACCCATTACATTGTAATCAGTTTGGCATTATTTGGGTTGGTATTGTCGGCTGTACTTTTGCTTAGCTTTTGATTCATAATCCTTAATTCCTGAGCTGTTCTTGAGCTACATCATCTTTATCTGTAATATTTCATCTATAATCCTAAATACAACAGTCCAATGTACTTCAGTCATATATACTTTGTACTCATTCTCTCTGAATCTGAACATCATTCTCAGTATTTCAGTCTGTTTCTCATTTCAGTAGATGTATTCTAGTTTAGTTTCTATCTCCTTTTCCAGTTCTACTACTTGAACTAACACATCACCAGTAGCTGTAAACTTCTAACACTAGAATCAGTTATCTAAAGAGATCAACTCCAATTCCACAAGCCCATGGAAAATAAAGACAAAAGTGATGCAAAGGGAAAAATTAATGCCCAAAATTTTTCCCAAGGCCATTCCAACAGCAATCGGTCCAAGGAGAAAGGAGTTTACAAAGGTAAAAATAAACTCTCTCCTGAAGAGCTTGAAACTTTTCGCAAGGATCACAAATGTTTCAAGTGTGGGGAGCAAGGACATGGTTATCGTTCTTGCCCCAAAAGAAATGCTCGCAATGAGACTCTAGAGCTTCCACTATCGAAGCTCCAAAAGAGGATGCTCATTGTAAAGGATCACCTCTCTCCTATGCTTGGGGAAAGGTAAGGGAGCATGATGCCTTCATCTTGTTTGACCCTGGTTCTACTCACAACTTCATATCAATGGAGTTGGCCACCAAGTTGGGCATTCAAGCTTTTGAGATGGGAGATGCTGTAACTGCCGATGCCGCTTTCAAGGGATAGCAAGCCTCCCATACTCCCTTGATTGGGAAGTTGAGGCTTCATGTCCAAAGCTATGTCGACAAAGAAGAATTCTTTATCTCTCCTCTCCAACATGAGGATGCTATCCTAGGGGTACCATGGTTCAACCGCATGGCTGCCAACATGAAGTTCCCTGAAAGGAGAATCTACTTCACCTACAGGGGAAAGAATATGTATATAGATGCTAATGAGTCTGGTCGTACTATACCACTTTTAAATCTTCTCGCCCATGATAAATCAATGAAAAGATCAATTTCTGGTACATGATTTTTGTCAAAGAGTCTCTAAAAGGTCCTAATGTTTCATCAAAGGTGAAAGTTGGGGTATAAAGCCCAATGTGGTCGCCCAGGTAAGTGGGCGGTCCGCCATGTATGTACACATATTCTTTTGTAAAAACCTAATAAGAACTCACTATGCTCTACACATTACAGTAGAGCGAGTTCACCATATCGTCGTGCTCTTCTTCTCGCACTCTCTCTCGCGTCACACTTCTCTCGTACTCCTTCAACTGGTATCAGAGCTCAGATCGAGGCTCGAGGCAGCATTTGCAGGTAGCCAGATTCTCCTGCTCAGATTGGAGTGAGATTCGACAGGTGAAGACACGACCCCAAATCTTGTGGGAGATCCCATAGGGCTTGGTGTTCTCAGAATTTCATTCTGAGGTCAGCTCGGCCACCGTTCGGCTTCAACAAAGTTCTACGCAGGCCATTTTTGACTACGTGGTCTCAGCGGGTGCAGATCTGACTCTGCAAATTTGGGGTTTCGGCCTACGACTGCAGGTGTTGAGGATATCGGCACTCCTGGAGTGTTGATTTGTGGTTGTCTACACATCGAAGGACGGCTCACAGTTCTTGGAGGTGTGTCATATACGACACGGACACATCTACACACAGACTGTAGGCGACATTCACTAGTTCATCAGGTAGCTTGTGTTTGCTGCTTGATATTCCAGATTTCATCCTAACATTGCAGGTACTTCCACATGGGATGTATTGTTAGAGATGATGTATGTCTGTTGAGGGTTTGCTGGTTGTGAGTCACGCAGCAAACAACCGCTGTAGCGGTTACAACATATAGTGGGAAATTTGTGGATGTATGACTTTGTGGGAAGTCTATGTACTGTCAGATTTACTGCAGCCTTTGTTGAGGGTCGAGTGAGGTTTTATTGAGTTGGGGGATTCTCGAATGTTGAGATCCTTTCGGTGATACAGGTCTTGGAGCAATCCCTCGAGCACCCTTAGATAGGCAGCTAGGATGTATTGACTGTGAGTTAGACAGTTGGGATTGCATCTTTGCTTTACTGTCGTTGAGGCATTGTCACACTCTATGCTTACAGGACAGTGACAGGACAGTGAGAGACAGTACAGGTGCAGGACAGGTTTACCCACAGCTTACAGTGTTAGAGAGACAGTGGTTTTTTGAGTTGTTTTTTGGTCTGTTTTTTAGTACACCAGAGCCATTTTACAAAGGAGACTCTGCCGAAATTTATGCAGAATCTGAAGCTTTATTGGTTCATTTGACAGGTTGATATTGGTTCAGAGGTCAGTTTACAGGGGAAACTCTGCCGAATATTTCCCAGGAAATTAAACTACTTGAAGCGTAGCTATGGCTGGATCATAGGACAATGCTCTTTACAATATCAAGAAGCTGGATGGAACCAATTTCCCATTGTGGAAGAAGCAGATTTGGCACATGTTGGTACAAAAGAAGCAGATAAAACCTATAAAGCTCAAGGGGATAAAACCAGAAGATATGGACGAAGATGAATGGAGCGAAATGGATGAATTGGCACTCTCTACCATTATTGTTGAAGATGATGAAACAGGAAACAGAAGGAAGACAGCAACTCAGAGTAGGAAGAAGATGGAGAAGGAGAAGACACAGAGCTTGTGTACGAGATCTCTGTAGTCTGTCTCTCTGTATTAGAATAATTAGAGTATACAAACTTAGAGCTACAAAGCTTATATGAAACCCTAAGAGATAAGGTGTCCTTTCACACCAGATGTCCGGGGGGAAAAACCCAGTGGGAGAAAAGTGCCCCTGGTGAAGCGCGTATACACACTAACACTACTACATGTCTACAAATCCCCCCTGTAGTGATAGTGTGAATCCGTATAAGGTAGCAGATCATCATGTGTATGAGAGTAAGCCCAAAGCTTTTCGGAAAGCTTCAAACTTTTCTTATGATAACGCCTTCGTAAATAGATCTGCAATGTTATCGTGTGTAGGACAGTAAGTTAGTGTGATCTCTCCTGCATTTAGCCTTTCCCTGACATAGTGGTAGTGAACCTCTATATGCTTTGTTCTTGCATGAAATACTGGATTCCTTGCAACTGCCATAGCACTCTGACTGTTAGTGAAAATGGTAGTGGGTGCCTGTTGACACTCACAAAGATCTGTCAATAACCTGTGTATCCATACACAATCAACTGTTGCCGTGAAAGCTGCCCTGTACTCAGCTTCACAAGTTGATGTAGCCACTGTGGGTTGCTTCTTGCTTAGCCAAGATATACATGCATTTCCAAAGAAAAAACAATTGCCACTTGTGGAATGTCGTGTGTCAAAATCACCAGCCCAATCTGAATCGCTATAACCAAGAAGCTGCATAGAACTGTGCTTTCCATACATATCCCCCCTTGGAAAGAACATGGCAAGATTAGGGGTACCTGAAAGGTAACGAAGTATGCGCTTCACAGCCTGCCAATGATGCATACTTGGGCTGTGCATAAATCTGCTTGCTTGTGAAACCCCAAATTGAATGTCTGGACGAGTGTTGCCTGCCAAATATATCAAGCAACCAACTGCTGCTGCATAAGTATGTACATCAAAAGGTTCTCCAGCATCGTGCATGCTCAACTTTGATCCAGTTTCTACAGGTGTAGAGATTGGTTTACAATTTTGCATACCAAACTTGTCCAAAATTTTATGCAAATATTTTTCCTGCAACATGTATGCCATCCTCTGATTGCACAAACTGAATACCCAAGTAATAATGTAGCAAACCAAGATAAGACATCTCAAAGGTTTTTCTCAAAGCATCTTTAAACGCTTCAATTTCATCTGCAGTATTGCCTGTAAGAAGCATATCATCCACATAAAGTGTTAGCATAATGAGAACTCCATCTCTCTTTTTGACATACAAAGTACTTTCTATTGGACTATTCTGAAATCCCTGGCCAATCAAATAAGTATGTATCTTCTCATACCATGCTCTTGGAGCCTGTTTGAGACCATACAAAGCTTTATGCAATCTACATACCTTTTGCTCTTGACCTTTTACAACAAAACCACTTGGTTGACTTACATAAACTTCTTCCTGCAAATCACCATTCAAAAAAGCAGTTTTGATATCCAACTGATGCACTTTCCAACCATGATGAGCAGCAATTGCAACTAGTGATCTAACTGTGGACGCACGAGAAGTAGGAGCAAAGGTTTCATCATAATATATGCCTTTCTGTTGCGCATAGCCTTTTGCCACAAGCGTTGCTTTGCACCTGTCAACAGTACCATCTTGTTTCCTTTTTACCTTAAAAACCCACTTTGTACCAATAGGCTTTTTACCTGTAGGCAAGTCCACTAGATCCCATGTATGATTCTTATGAATAGAATCAATTTCTTGTTGTATAGCATCTTTCCACTGAACACACTCTAAAGCTTGTTCAAATGAATCAGGCTCATCTGCATCACAAAGAGTGCTAAAGCAAGACAAATCTACTTGCTCTCTGCCAAAAGTAGTACCAGCACGTGTTTTTCGTGGCAACGGTGCATCCAACTTGCTATCCTGCAAAGTTTTATGAACCCATTTAGGCAAGGTTCTTTCTTCCCTGAGAACTTCTTGCTCTTCACGGTGTCACATGCTGATCAAAAGATTGATCAAGATTATCAACCTGTTGTGATTCTTGATTCTCCACAAAAGAAGGAAGCAAACCTTCAAATACATCATGTGTCTGCATATGAGGTACATCAAAAGCAACCATAGGTTGAGCAGCAGTTTCTGCAAAAATTACATCACGACTTTCAAAAATCTTGTTTGTAGCAGGATTGTAAAGTCTATAACCTTTACTTCCACTACTGTACCCCACAAATATACATTTGATTGCCTTATCATCAAGCTTCCCACATAACTGCTGAGGGATGTGAGCATAAGCAAGACAACCAAAAACACGAAGATAACTGACTGAAGGTTTTCTGTCATACCAAGCTTCATATGGAGTAATGGTCTTCAAGGCACGAGTAGGACACCTGTTCAAAACATGTGCCGCACAAGCAACTGCCTCCATCCATAGCTTATGAGGCAAACTCTTAGCCTTGAGCATACATCTAGCCGTCTCCATTAAAGACCCGTTCTTCCTTTCTGCAACACCATTCTGTTGTGGTGTGTATGGCATAGTGCATTGGTGTTTAATGCCTTTCTTTCCCAAAAAATCCTTAAATGCACCTGACATGTATTCACCTCCTCGATCGGTACGAAGAGTCTGTACTTTGCAACCTGTTTCATTTTCAACCATGGCGACATAATGTTGAAAAACTGCAAACACATCTGACTTTGCTTTGAGTGGATACACCCAACAAAACCTGGAAAAGTCATCAATGAAGGTCACAAAATAAAGGCTGTTTCCTATAGATGGCGTCCTCATAGGACCACATACATCACTCTGTACAAGCTGCAACTTTCGTGTCCCTCTAACTGAACCATCCTACGAAAATGCAAATCTGTGCATCTTTCCAAGAACGCAACCTTCACATACATGTCTTGGTGGCATCTCCAATAAAGACAAATCATGCACCATATTATGAAGTTGTAAAGTCATCAAACTGCCATAACTATCATGCCAAAATCTAGCATGCCACAACTCAATAGGGTAGTTGTCCCCATCCAACCTGTCCTCAGCAGCAAAACATCTTGAACACATCTGTGTTGTTGTTGTCAGCCATGGTAAATGTTGCACCTGATGTGAAAACTGCCCGAAAATAGGAGAAATGGAGCGGGAACAACTTGTGCTATATAGCACAAACCGTAGAAGACTATAAGGCACCTGTTATGCAGAAAACGACACTGACAGAAAATCTGCACAAAATGATGAAATAGCCTGTGCAGTACTGCCAGTAGTGGAAACGGAGGCCGAAATGAGCCCAAATCAAAATTCTGAGCAGACCCAGCTCTTCGAGCTGACCCAAAATATTTGTCGACCTATGAACGCTCGCCAAAGCTCACTGAAATCGGAGAAAGTGAGCAGGCGTGTGCTGGAGCAGCTGGCGACTAAGCCCGGGAGGATGTGACCTGCTCTGATACCAATTGTTGGAATTAGGGTTGCAGAGAAACACACACAGCTTGGAGAAGACGAAGGAAGCTCAAGGCACACAATAGAGAGTGTGTTACTTAGTGTGCAATGGAAAGATAGATAGCCCTAGAGTGATGGGCGTATATACAATGCACGGGGAAAAAAACCTCCTAAAGAGGGAAAAAATGCCCGGCGGTCCTAGTGTGTTCACACACATCACTACCACATGTATATGGTAACACAATGCTCCACCATTTCCCTGGCGCCGACATACAGTCGTTGAAAGCGCTCCAGATTAGAGATGAGTTCATCATCCTCAAGATACCGCCTGGTTATAGGAGCCTGCTGATGTCTCAATCTCTTGTTCAGCGTGATGAGCTGTAATGAATGTTGCTCATCACCTGCTAGTCCCTCAGTCACACAGCTTGAGTTTCCCTTAAACATCCCAACTGTGTTATGACTGGTGTGCCATTGATTTTCGAGTGTTGCTAGGTTGTTGCTTTCCCAGCTGTTGATGGCTCGACTTCTGCCCTTCAGGCTGGTCTAGTTGGTCTGCCTGAGACTGATCATTTCCTCCTGTTGTCCCTGCACCACCAGTATCAGGTTCTGAAGGTGGAGATGGAGGAGAGGCATCATCATCATCATCATCATGCCCTTTTTCTGGTTCACCCTCTTTCTTTGCTTCTTCTTCCTCCTTATCCTCGTCTTCCTCAATGGCGTTCTGATGTTCAATGTAATCAAGGATAGCTTGATTTGTCAGAGCACTGTTATATTCAATAACTTTATCCTGCAAATCACTCTGCATCGTCTCCATAAGAGACTTCAAGTTATCTATATTGAAAACAGCATTGCCTGCTGGATTCAAGATATAGGCCAGATTATTATAGATATATCTTTCTGTTAATGTGGCCTTCAGAGCATTGTGGCAGATCAGTAAAGAGTTGAACTCAGCTCGCTTCATTCTCAACATGGTTTCAAACCGATCAGCAGCTCCTTCAGCTTCTGCTTTTTCTTCCCGCATGGTCTGCATCTCAAGCTTTACCTTGGCTAGCTTACTTTGTAATTGCTGAATAGTCCTATCTCAATGATACTGTGGCGCAGGTTCTGGGCTGCTTTCCCTTGCTCGAGCTTTTCAATGTGCTCCTCAGCTTACTTTAGTTCCGTTTTTACTTTATTCAACTCACCTTCTGACCCTACAGCATCTAGTATTTGTCCCATGCAATTGACAATAGTATTCCATGATGACTGAATGAGTACTGAACAACCATCAGTAAGTGTTGATGGGTTAGAGTCAGTTGGCTCATAGACTGTGATAGAAGCCAGATAAGGTAATGCAGCATAATCAGATTTTTGCAATAGGAGACGTCCCTTGAGCGGATGAGTTTGCAGCTGTTGTAACCTGTCTTTCTTTGTTAAGTGCAAGGCTTCTTCACTATATGGGATGGAAACTCTACCAAGTGGATTTGGAGAAGCTGGGCCTTTGCCCTTATCAATCTGGTCTGCTGACTGGTCAGGACTGACCCTTTCTCACTCATCTTGTCCAGTACTGGTGGTTACTGAAATATGGACTGCTGACTGGTTGATTCCACCAGTGGTCTGGTCAGTATGTTGTTCAGTCTGGCTAACTGGAATCCTTTCAGTAGACACTGTTTTGATTTGACTTTCCAACTGCTTCAGGAGAGCAGTGCTTTTAGTCAGTGTCGTCCTTGGCTTCTTTGAACTGGCTTCATCTTGTTTAGCCTTTTTTTTCTGTCTAGTGGGGGTTGACTGGCTTTGTGGCTCTTCTTCATCCGATGACAAGTCTATATTCCTAGATATTGGGAACGGCTTTTGGCTCCAAGCCATTCTCACCTGATCACGGGTGTTTGGAGCAGTTGCCCAGTACAAAAACTGCCAAACATACCAAGCCTTGAATACACTTTGAGATTTCAGCTTGGCAGTTTGTTGAAGCACATTATGTGACAATATCTGGCAGACGTTGATAGAGACTTTGAAATCCAGACTTTTTGCTAAAAGCATAGCAAAACGTTTCTCTGACATATATATCGGATTATTCTTCAAACTCGCAGCTTCAGCCACAAATCGGTAGGCAGCGGGACCTTCCAGTCCTGCTACTGGAATCCCTTGCGCACTGTCTTTCCTTTTCCTCCTGGCAGCATCATCTTCCTTCAGAGCTGCACTGATCTGCTCTACAGTTGACACAAATGGCTTGGGCTCGTTTGGCATGCGGAATGCATAAGCAATACTTTCTGGTGTGACAGACACCTTCTTGCCATAAACCACAGCATTGCTATCTTCAGCATTAAAAGAGTCTAGGACTTGCCTTATGATGGCTGTATCAAACTCAATTCTCGTGGCTTGCAAAACCACATGAAATTCCCACAGTTGGAGTAGAGTCTTAGCTTGCTCAGTAAACACATAGCGCTGAATTTTGCTATGCAAGATGAGTGGAAGAGTTGCCTTTGTAGCAGTAATAAGGGCTTGGGTTTCGTCAATAGTCTCCTGCATCTTTTCTGACAGTTTCTTCTACCCATGCACCGTGAAGATGATGAAGCAGGAGAAGAAGAAGATGACTTACTTGATTCTTTGAAACCGTATCCAGGTGTGGCTGGCAAAGACAGACGACAATCCACGATCTCCTCAGAGGACGAGGTTTGCGGCTGCAGTGAAGAAACTTCAGAGCTCGGCGATGGTGAGTGGACAGCAGAAGGTAAGTGTCACGCAGGAGATTTGCGAGGAAAAACGCCTACTCGCCTTACTATTATACGCGTTTGCACCCAAATGCTCCACCACTTACCATTCCTAAACTTCTGTGCACCGCAAATGACATGGCAGGCATGCATTGGACAAGAATTTTGCCCGTCTTTGAAATGATTACCACTGATATTTCATCTGACCATTGGTCCCCTAAAAATTGATAACTTTGTCCCCACTTTTCTGGTCTTGGTATAAGCATGGCTTGGTCGTGTTGGTACTGGTTTGAAACTGGCTCTGGAACTGGTTTTGGAATTGGTTGCACATGAAAAAGTCCCAAGATAGCTAATTCTGGAATTTCTTGATCTTCAGCGCCCAGATCCTCAGTACCTTGTTCCTGGCAAGTCTCTCTGGCTTCTGAATAGTAGAGCTTGATTTTAGCTCCATTATACACCCCTGGCAGCAATAATCCAGATGGGTCTTTCAATCTTACCGTGCCGTTGGAGAAAACCCAATCCACTTCGAATGGTCCTCCCCATGCTATCTTTAGATTCGGCTTCTTAGGACCCAATTTGGACTGATATAGGAGTACCAGATCCCCATTCTGAAACTCCCGAACCTTAATTCTTCAATCATGCCAGTGTTTCCTTCTTTGCTGAACAATCTCCTGTTCCAGCATAGCCCGTTGTCTCAATTCATCTAACTGGGTAAGCTCCTCCAGTCACTTCTTAAGATTGTGATTAAAATCTAACCCATATTCTACAGCCATTCTGAGACTTGGAATAACAAACTCCATAGGGACAACAGCTTCAGTGCCATATACCATTCTAAATGGTGTTAATCCTGTAGTGACCTTATAAGTTGTCTTGTATGCCCATAAAGCAATCTAAAGCTTCAAATCCCACTGGTCTGGCTTTTTCTGCATAATCTTGGTGAGAATAGTCTTAATGGTCTTATTACTGCTTTCGGCCTGTCCATTGCATCTAGGATAATAAGGTTTGGATTTCCGATGCTTGACTGAAAGCATATCCATAAGGATCTCCATAGTGTCATTGATGAAGTGTGTCCCTTGGTCCGACACAATCTCCACAGGACAACCATAGTGGCAGACAATATTCTCAAATAAAAATCTTGCAGTGGATATGGTTGTGTTGTCAGGAAGAGCCTTAGCTTCTACCCACTTGGTTACATAACAGGTAGCCATCAAGATATACCTGTTCTTCCTAGGAGTAACCTTCTTGGAAGGTCCCATAAAATCCAAACCCCATTTCATGAAAACACCCAGTGGATGTACTGGTGTTAAAGGAGTCATGTCTGTTGCTATGGGTCTACCCATTCTTTCGCATATGTCATAGGTTTTGCAAAAGCTTTTGACATCAGATATCAATGTTGCCCACCATAAACCAGCCTGCAGAATCTTCTTGTAAGTAATATCAGTAGAAAAGTGTCCACTAGATTCTCCATTATGCGCCTCTGAGATAACTTGCATTCTCCCCTCCATAGGCACACATCGGCGAAGAATCCCATCGACACCTTATCTGTAGAGTGAGCCCCCAATGATGGTAAACTTAAGCTTTTGATAACCAGAGCCTTCTTCTGATTCTGCTTCCAGTCATCTGAGAAAGAAACTGATATACTTCATATAATTCAGGATCGACTGATTCTGCCGCTTCCATCTGAAATAATTCAGCATCCATTGGTTCGTCTCTTAAAGACGCTTCAAAATAGCCCTCCGTACTCCTAGAGAGGAAATCAGCGCCACAATGGTTCTTGCCAGGTTTATGGAAAATTTGAAATTCAAATTCCATAAGGAACATCATCTACCGTATTAGCCTGCCTTGAATAATGACTTTATTAATCAAGAATAATAGGGCCTAATGATCCACATAGAAATGAAACAATTTGCCTAGCAAATAATGATTTTGTAGCACTGAAAACCATCCCTAGAGCCTCTCGTTCAGTGGTTGTATAACCTTGTTCAGCCTGGATGAATCTGTGACTAGCAAAGTAGACAGGATAGTCAGTCCTTCCATCTGGCTGGGCTAGTATCGCCCCCATCGCTAGACCCGACGCATCCACATGTACATGGAAGATAACATCCCAATTTGGTTGCCAAAGGACTGGTTTACTGATAATGGCACTTTTTTAATTTCTGGAAACTTTCCTCACACTCAGCAGTCCAATTGAACTTGCTGGTTTACTTTGTGAGCTTATACAGTGGTAAAGCTTGGGAGGAAAATTTATGCACAAATCTTCTGTAAAAGTTAATATATCCCAAGAAAGAACTTAACTCAGATGCATTCCTGGGCGCCTTGGCCTACTGAACGCACTGGATCTTATCGTTGGCCATTTCTATTCCATTGCGGGATACCACATGTCCCAGTAGCTGTCCTTTCCAAACTAGGAAAACAGATTTGAATGGATTCAGACAAATCCGCTTCTCCTGACAGCGCTTAAAAACCATTTCCAGGAATAATAAATGTTGTTCCTCGGCTGAATATACAGTGAAATCATCCATGAATACGGGCGAGGAAACGATGAAGAAACTCCAATTGAATTTATCCATCATCATATCACTGGAAAGTGGCTGGTGCATTGCATAGGCCAAATGGCATACCAGATACATAAATTTCTCCCCACTCTGTAATGAAAGTGGTATTCCCCCGATCCTCAGGAGCAATTTGTAACTGGTTGTAGCCACTATATCCATTTATAAAACTGTACATCTCATACTTGCAATCTCATCAAGCAACATATCTGTGAGGGTAATGGAATGGATCCTTGATGGTTTGAGCGTTGAGTTTCCTATAATCTACACATACTCTCAACTTCCCATTCTTCTTGGAAACAACTACAATAGGAAAAAACCAATTGCTACTGGCTACTTCAGTGATAAACCTAGCTTTGAGAAGGTTGCCAATCTCTTCCTTGACCTTCTTAGCATAAATGGGATTCATTCAGTACCGCTGTAGTCTCACTGGCCTGGCATCTGGCTTCAGTGGTATCCTGTGTTGGCAGACCTCTGGATCCACCCCTTTTAGATCAGTGTGTTCCCAGGAAAAACATCTTTGTAATTCTGGAACATTCTGCGTGCTTTCTCCTTCATTGTAGGGTTGAGATGTTTGTTAACTTTGATCATTTTAGGGTGTCTTCATAGCCTAGATTCCATTCCTTGATCTCTTGGTCATCTGGGAGTAACCAGTTAGGCCGCCGCCTTTTCTCTTGGTTGACTCTTCGGTGTAATCCCAAGATGGCCCTTTGAGTTCCGAATTACTATTCTGATTTATCGTGTCCTCCCCAAAATGTGCTGGCTCATTTGGCGTGCTGGATTCAATTGATTCTTCCGGCCTTCCAGTTAATTGAACTGAACGTTCTCCTGAATTGAGTTCAGTAAACTGGTCTGGAAACTGCTTCTTCTGTTTGTCAGCCTGCTCCTTGTTCAGTAGAACTGCATTGAGATCAATTTGTGCTAAGGGAAATTTTTTTAGAGCTACTAACATCCTTTCAATCTTCTTGATCTTATACTTCTGGCATATTTCTTTAGGTCTCAGCTCCTTTCTCTAGCTTCTAGTGTTGTTTGTCTGAATCTGGATCCTGCCCCACTGGCCCCTTGTATAGTCAAAGTTTGATTAGCATAGTCATGAAAATCCTGTGCCGTTTGCAACCATGGGTGCCCTAGTAGCATTCCATATGCTCCTTGCACATCGAGAACTAGAAAACTGGCCTTGAACTTCTCCTTGCCCACTCGTATCGGCATTTTCTCAATCATACCAATAGCTTGCACTACTCGATGATCTGCCATCCGCACTTTGAAAGGTGCTAGCTTCAAGTTTGTGATGCCCATCCTCTGTTGAAGATGTACTCCCATGATGTTTACTCCTGCTCCTCCATCCAGAATGACACTCGAAAGTGGTTCCCATTTTTTTCCAACTTTGTAATCTACTTGAATTAGCAGCACTTCATCATCTCTGACAGTCGTCAAGTCAATTGTCATGGCCTCCACCTCAGCCTTCCTTCGTTGTCTAATGAATTTCGCTGCTTCAGGGAAAGTTCTTCTGATGTCTTCCAACTCCACAGTGAGTTTCTGGATTCTGTCACAGATTTTGACATGAATTTCCTCTTTCTCATGATCAGAGTTGTTGTCGGAGCTTGAAGAACTGGTAATATCTTCACAATGCCATTCCTTCATTTTAGTGCTTTGAGCTCCTCTCTCAACTCCCAACTCTTCAATCAACCCTTGTACTGCAACCAACATGGTCTCAGGTATGCGGGCTTTGACTGATCTATCTCAGTAGATTGGGCTGGTATCTTTTGAATGACCCATGCTTCAGAACTCTCTGGCTGCTCTGGCAGCTTCTTGGCTAAATCCTCTGTGATTTTTGCCGCTAGTTCTCTCTGCTCCTGCCATTCATCAACCACCTTTTCTTTACCCTTGGCCTTCCATACCTCTCTCTGTTGAGCCCATTTGCTGCTTTCAACAGTGACTGGTTTTTCTGGAATCTCTGGGATTTCCGCAATCACTGCCCCTTTGCTTCATGTAACTGCTCGTACTGGGACTGGCTCTAGAATCTTCACCTCAGTAGCCGCAGCCACAAGTGTTTCTGGACATTGAGCTACAAAATGCCCATACTTTCCACAAGTATAGCAATTCAGACTTCGGCTCTAGAAATTACCACGCCCTCGGCCCCGGCCAATACCTTCTTGGTATCTGTCGCGCCCTGTACCAGTACCACTAGTACCTGGTTTCTCCTCCTGAAGCGTTGGCAGTTTCCACTCTTACTAGTTCGGCATTGGTAAATGCCACCACTGACAATTCTTTGCCCTTTTTGAAATGATGAATCCTAATGCCATAGTTATTCCATAGATAGCCATAGGCTTTACAATAAGTACACTGTGGGCACTCATTGGAAACATGGTCCTTAGATTTACATTTTGAACACCAAGTCTCCATTCTTCTCACCAGTTGTCTGGTCTGGCTAATCTCAACAATTTTTCGAGCCATCTCTTCAATCTTCCTAGCCCAAGACCCCTTTTTAGGCTTATCCTTGGTCTTCTCATCGGAGCTACTCTCAGAACTACTAGAAACTCCGCTTGAATCAGATTCATCAGTAGAAGGACTGCTACTACTGGACCTCCTCTTCTTATGACCCTTTTCCTTCTTAGCTTGTTGTTCCAGCTTCAAGGCTCGCTGCACCAAATCATTGAATTTCTTTGTCGGTGCTGGCACCTCTTGCTCCCTAAGCTTCTTGCTGCGAAAGCCATTCAAGAACCATGCTCGCAGTCACTTTTTCGATGGTGGTTCCTACAGCTGCCTTGACAGCTCTTTGATTTTCTCAACATAGCTTTGGACTGCCAATTTCCTCTGCTTAATCTTATCCAGTTCACAAAGAATATCTTCATCACCTCTGTTGTCGGAATATTCCAGTCTAAAGGATTTAAGTAGTTTATTATAGGATCTAAGCTGGCAAGCTGGGTAATGGTAGTACCACTTCCTCGCTGCGTCCTTCAGCGTTTGCGGAAAGTATTCACCCCATTCATCCTCATCAATATTTTTCAGCTCAGCATACTGCTCAAAGTCTTGGATGTGAACATTCAGATCATCCTTCTTGCCCCCTTTAAACACGGGAAAAGAGATTTTCAACGAGGATGTGTAATCATGACGATCACCGTTGGTCCTTCCTCTTCTCATCTTGGTGTCTAGATGCCTCTTTGGATTTTTCTTACAATTGTATGTATCTGCATCCCAATTAACATCTGCCTCTGTCTCAGTTTCTGTGTCCTCCCTAGCTTGTCTACTGGAAGTATGGAGACTTCCTTTACTGCCTTTGGCGCCCTCGTCCCCTGCCTGGACCGAGACTTTTAGCCTTGCGTGCTTCCCTTTCTGCCCTTCTGCGTCTGGACTGACTAGAATGTTGTGAGTCCTGCGCCTCATCAGCATGACTGTGCTCCTCCTAAGCCTCAGTGTCAGTCACCAGCTCATGCTTGGGGTCAGAGTCTCTTTCTAACTCCTCAGGAATAGGGTCAACACGGTAGGATGGTTTCTGGCCACGACTGGGTTTGGGTGCCATTGCTGCAACTAAAAAACTTCAAACTGGGAGATAAGTTTTCTAGTCAACGAGCAACAGCTCTAGCCACCGTGATTGCCAAAATGGAATTGGAGCTGATCTCTTTAGATAGCTGATTCCAGTGTTAGAAGTTTACAGCTACTGGTGATGTGTTAGTTCAAGCAGTAGAACTGGAAAATGAGATAGAAACTGAACTAGAATACATCTACTGAAATGAGAAACAGACTGAAGTACTGAGAATGATGTTCAAATTCAGATTCAGATTCATAGAGAATGAGTACAAAGTATGTATGACTGAAGTACACTGGACTGCTGTATTTAGGATTACAGATAAAGATGATGTAGCTCAAGAACAGCTCGGGAACTAAGGATTATGAATCAAAAGCTAAGCAGAATAATCCCGACAAATTCCAACCCGATTAATGTCAACCCGATTACAATGTAATGGATCCTATTTATATGCCTTGGGAGTTACTGTGGTAATTGCCGTGGTAATTAGTGACTGATCCGCTGTTCGTCTCACAGGAGCCGGTTCCCACCCATGAGACTATCTCCGCCATCTACAACTTGACATTCCGTCTAACCCCTTGTTGGAAATTGATGCGTGAATCAACCATGGTATGGTGGATTACTTCGTTGATAGAATGAGGCCGTTGAGAGTTGACATACTTGGCCATCTCTTCAGGTAATCCCGCACAGAATTGTTGCTTTTGCTCAACAAAGTCTGTCTTTTGAAAGAGAGTAGCCTTGAGATGTAAATCCCAAAACTTGTCCACATATTTGTGGATAGACTCATGAGAGAGAAGCCTTAAACTCCGCCATTGGTGAGCACTTTGTCCTTTGCATCACTTGCAAGCAATTGCTTCATGATGGAAACTCGTAGAGTTTTCCATGTCTTTGGGGCTTTGCCATTGCCACGAAGGCTAGCCCACCATTGACGAGGAAATTTTTGGAAGTGCATAGCTACATGGCATACCTTGGAGGACTCTTTGAAGCCCTCGTCTCCAAAGGCCGCATTAAATTGTTGGATGAAGGCCAATACTTTGTCGGTAGCACCAAAGGTGCCATCATAGGTGAGAAAAGAGATACTCTTTCCTCCATCTTTGACCTTCTTGAGCTTTTGTGACCTTCGCCATGTAGGGTAAGATTTGTGATGTCCTCCCCTCTTATATTCTCTAGGAGAATAACCATAGATTTCATCGGTAGAGGAGGAAGGTGAAGAAGAAGGAGAAGAGGGTGACCTCTTTCTTGCCCTTTTCTTCCTTGGTTTCCTCTCTTCCCTTTTGAACTACGAGGAGAAGGACTATGGGTTAACCGTTTCCTCTTGGGAGGAGTTGGCGATCGTTTAGTCCGCCTTCTTCTTGGAGCCACATCTTCGGAGGAATTTAGGGATTCATTGCTTTCTTGACCTTTGGATTCCCCTCTCGTATGGGAGAGAGTCTTCTTTTGGGGGTCTCATCAAGAGGCCTCGTAAGCTCTCTCTCCTCTTCGAGAGGAAAGGAAATCCCATAAGCACGAAGTTGCTGAGTAACTTCGGCTTGCAAAGTGGGGTTGCCCATAGCTTGTTGCAACCTAGTGACAACATAATTAACAAACATGGGGGCATCATCATTGGCACCTTCATGTGCAAAATCAAAGTTATCAATGTTCATTCTACTCTCTTGGTTATTAACAGCCATGCTAATTAAACTTATGTGTTTACTTAGTGTATGCTTTGGAAATTCAAAACTTAGTTGCTACTCCTCTTAGCCTTTGAAAATAGGCACTTAAGTATCTACACCCACGGATCGAATTGGTTAGTTATAGAGAGTAGTGGAGTGATTTTAACATAACGAAGTTGACGAGGGACAACTCCTTTCGGACTTCTTATGGCTCCCATATTATAAGTGGTTTTTTTACATATTTTTAAGTTGAAAGCCCTTTTTGGTTCTGGTAGGCAATAATGGTAAAGCCGTTTTTAAAAGACTCCATTATTAAGACCAAAGCTCCCAAGGCATGCACCATATCCCACATAGTGGACTCACAAAAAACGATAATAGATCCCAGTCCAACACCCTAATTATAATTAACAAAAACAAACCTTAATAGGCTACTTAAGGACCTCTCTTCTTAAGAAGAAAAGAGAAACAAAATGCTCTGATACCAATGTAATGAAAATGGCCTATGAATTTTGAGAGTAGCGGAATTAGGAAATTTATGAAGCACTTTTGTGAGATTACTTTGTGAGCATAACGAGTGAACTTAATTGATGGTAGCAACATAAACATGGTACTTAGTAACTTGGCATGAACAATACTTTTGCAAGAGAGAGAGAGAGTTTAGAGAACATGACAATAGTTGAGGCCCCGATTCATACGGAGCCGGTCCCCCCTCCAATAGGCATTTATATTATAGTTTCTCCCATCAAGAGAGACTTGGTACACTACAATCTTTGTGTTCCTTGTGACCTAGGTGATGCAATGAAGATGGAAAGCTTCATGCATCACAAGCATAACATAAACTTTGTAGAAAGCATTAACTATCCCAAGCCTCAGTCCAAGGCCTCAAACACCTTCGAAGGTGGAGAGAGCTAGCGGGGAATGAGGATAGGGAAGAGGAAGACGAAACATTCCATAGGAGAAAGAAATAGTTCCTCACTTATCATTACTCTTCTTGCTAGCATACATAATAGCATAGTAATGAAGATGGAGAAGATGACAAGCTTAAGCATTGAAGCATGGCTCTTGGTTGGATTTGCATTTCATAGCCAAGAGTGTTGGTGTAGGCTCTCACTTCTCACAAGCTTGGAGAAGGAGGTGGAGTTCCTCAACTTTTTCCAAGTGAGAATCGTTCCACAAAATGAGTGTGTGTGTGTGTGGTGTATATCCCCCTAGCACCTCCCTTGCTTGCTTGGGGCGAGTTGTTGCTTTTCCACATGCTTCAAGCTCATTGGACCCCTCTCTCCCTAGCCAATCGCATGCAGCATGCAGTCAAGTACATGGGCAGACAAGTGTCCTCCTTACTCCTGAGAGAGAGAGAGAGAGCTTGAAAATATCTACATATTTGTTGGATGGAACTAGAAGCTCATTGGAACCCTCTTTAGCCCAACCAATAGCATTCAAGCACACCATGTGGTTAAGCTTAGGGAGAGTCTGACATGTGTCCCATGTGCCCTTTGAGAAATGGGATGCCCTTTGGGTGAGTGGAAGGCTAGGTCAAAGATTCCCCTAACTTTGGGACTTTCATACATAGGAAGCTTCTCAAGCACCTTCCTCATTAAATTTGTAGAGTCTCTTTTTGACTCAAGCACCTTACCCCCCATGCATGGGAATCTTCTCAAGCACCTTCCTCATTAAGTATGACACACTACTGGGTGCTCTACACAGGAGTAGTTTTCACACTCGGCTCGGGACCCATTTCATGGAGCAGTGAGCGGCAACCCACCGTTGCGCTATCTTCCAAAGAGGCGGAGTACAGAGCAGATTGCTATGTTGCTTGTGAGGCCATATGGCTACGGAGATTACTGGGAGAGTTGTGTTTTCACCAGACTGCTACGACTCGTCTTTTGTGCAACAACCAGAGTTGCATTGCTATTGCCAAGAACCGTATCTTTCACGCTCGGACAAAGCACATTGAGGTGCAATATAACTTTGTTTGGGAGCGGGTTTTGGCTCGAGATCTTCATTTGGAGTATGTCCCTAAAGCGGACAATGCAGCAGACATCTTCATGAACGTTGTAAGCCCAATGCAGAACTTGTCCCATATTTGGTTGGTGATCAGTCAAACATAGATGCCACGGAATTGTGCAGAGCTTGGGGCAAAGTTAGAGACCAGACAATGTGGTTTTCTTTGATCTAGGAGCCCGTGCAAATTTCATATCACCGGAATTGGCATCGACAGTGTGCTCAACGTCCTTTGCGGTACATCAGCTCCAAGGGTTGCACCTTACTTGGTTGATGCGATTCAGATTGGGCAGGAAATCCAGATACTGGGTGCTCTACTACAGGAGTAGTTTTCACACTCGGCTTGGGACCCATTTCATGGAGCAGTGAGCGGCAATCCACCGTTGCTCTATCTTTCACAGAGGCGGAGTACAGAGCAGCTTGCTATGTTGCTTGTGTTAAGTATGGAGCCTGATTTACCCTTGTAATTTTCTGTGGTAAAAGCGCACATTTGTAAGGCCCCCATTATGAGGAGAAGCCATCGTGTGTGAAGGAAAATCACTCGCCGGAAACCAAAATTTTCACGGCCAAAAATCAGGGGCAACTTTAGGGGCCTTTTTTTCCCCTCGTCGGAATATTCCTTTTTGCCAGAATATTATGGCTGGACGGCGGCCGGAAAGTGGTCAGAAAACAACCGTCGGTTGGCCGGTAGTCAATGGCTGGTGGCCGGTGGTCGGAAGTCAATGGCCGGTGACCGGTGGTTGAATTCAAAAGCGGACTTGTCTTCTCAAGGGCGGCCACACATGGGCGGATTGAAGGTCCGATTTGGACTTATCTACACAAGGGCGGCTACACATGGCTGCCTCTCATGAGAGAGGACAGCCCTTTTGGCCTATAAAAGGAGGCCATTTCTACACACATTTCATAGTGTGAAGTTGATGCAACAAGGTGAGTGTGAGGTGGTGAGAGTGAAGCAAGGCGGGAGCTCCATTAAGGGTATAATCCCTTTGTAAACTACTTCTTGTTTTGAAGTACTAAAGCCATTGAGTGCTGTGGACGTAGCCCACATTGGGTGAACCACGTATATCGTGTGTACTCTCTCTCTCTCTCTACTCTATAATCTCTTGTGTGTGAAATCTATCTCTCTCCATTAAGTAATCTACTCAAATATCTATTTAGCTACGTCTTATTTCCTAACAGCTTGTGAGGCCATATGGCTACGGAGATTACTAGGAGAGTTGTGTTTTTCCCAGACTGCCACGACTCGTCTTTTGTGCAACAACCAGAGTTGCATTGCTATTGCCAAGAACTATATCTTTCACGCTCGGACAAAGCACAATGAGGTGCAGTATCACTTTGTTTGGGAGCGGGTTTTGGCTGGAGATCTTTATTTGAAGTATGTCCCTAAAGCGAACAATGCAACAGACATCTTCATGAATGCTGTAAGCCCAATGCAGAACGTGTCCCAGATTTGGATGCCATGGAATTGTGCAGAGCTTGGAGCAAAGTTAGAGACCAGACAGTGTGGTTTTCTTTGATCCAGCAGCCCGTGCAAATTTCATATCACCAGAATTGGCATCGACAATGTGCTCAACGTACTTTGCGGTACATCAGCGGCACCTTGGACCATGGTGTATTCTATGGTCGCTCCAAGGGTTGCACCTTACTTGGTTGATGCGATTCAGATTGGGCAGGAAATCCACATACTGGGTGCTCTACTACAGGAGTAGTTTTCACACTCGGCTCGGGACCCATTTCATGGAGCAATGAGCGGCAACACACCGTTGCGCTATCTTCCGTAGAGGCGGAGTATAGAGCAGCTTGCTATGTTGCTTGTGAGGCCATATGGCTACGGAGATTACTGGGAGAGTTGTGTTTTCCCCATACTGCTACGACTCGTCTTTTGTGCAACAACCAGAGTTGCATTGCTATTGCCAAGAACCGTATCTTTCACGCTCGGACAAAGCACATCGAGGTGCAGTATCACTTTGTTTGGGAGCGGGTTTTGGCCGGAGTTCTTCATTTGGAGTATGTCCCTAAAGCGAACAATGCAGCAGACATCTTCATGAACGCTGTACCTCAGTGGACTCATCTGTGTTGTCTCAGCATCCGGTGCTGAGAGGGGGTGTTAGAGTTACACCACCGCTGCTTCTCCATTTTGTACGGCTAGTGATTGTCCCGGGTTGGCCACCCATCGCACATCATGCAGATTGCATGGGCGGACACTTAGCACGTGTTCGGCCGGTCATTTTTTGAGCCTCGCTGGGTGGACACATTTTTAGCCATTTTTGGGCTTTTATGTTTTTTGCACCAGTTACACATTTTGCCCTACCTCAACCTAAGATTCTATAAATAGAATGCTTAGGGTCTTGTAGTCAGACATTGTGTATTGAGAGCATTATTTGCAAAGCACTTGTGTTTTCTCTCTCTCTCTCTCTCTCTCTCTCTCTCTCTCTCTCTCTCCCCAACGTTTTCGGCGCATGTGGCTCACACACTCTCCACTGCTCACTCTCACACTCCTTTGTCTCATGTAGCACGATGATTTTCTCTCGTGTATCTCTCTCTCCCCTTTGCACATATGGTAATGCCCCACTAGCTGGGCTTCTCAGTTGACTATGTACAGTTATGGGGTTTTGCGCATTTGCCAAGGCAAGAGCCTTTTGAATAGAAACCGGATTAGCTAATTGCTAATTCCCCAGAAATATGCATAGTTCCATCACGAAAGATTGCGAATTTGGAGAGTTTTCTTCCGTGAAAACTCGTCCAAATCACAGGGGGACTGTCCCATTGTGTGTGGGAGCCCTTGGGACACGTGTAGACGTGTTTGCTCCGCTAAACGATCCAAAACAGAGAATTACAGCCTGTTGTGTTTTTCTGCGGGTTTAGGGTTTCGAACCTAAACTGCAAATTAGCACCAAGGGAGCCTTGGGATGCGTGTACAGGGTTTTGGACACCCGACAATGGAAAAATAGGGAATTACAGCGCGCTAAAATTTTGTTACAGCTGACCAGAAAGCTTCTAAATTGCGAGGGAATCCATCCTAGACAGGTACTTTTGACCTATAGGGGATTTGGCGTCGTGATGTTGCCAAAATTGAGTCAAAAACCTGCAATTTCATCCCTCGCCAGATTTGGACAGCTTTGTGAGACTTTGATCTACGTGTCCGGATCGTTTGTTCTTAATCGAATAAAGAAATACCGAAAGGGGCGCTAGTCTTTGGGGCCTATAGGGTGTCGGTCTTTGTGTGTGCAATGACAATCTAGTCGCTGGACGCATCTGTGTTCTCTTTTCTTCTTAGTGCTTAACAGGTAATTGAATTAGTACCGCCCTCTACGGTGTACAGGCCGGTTAGATGCTCAACGTTGGAGATATCACTGGATAAAAATAGAGTCTACTTTTGGTGTCACACATACCACGACTACTTTTCTTGAGCTCACAGATTTAAGGTGGTTGCTTTTCAGCTCAAGTAATCTGTTTTCTCGGTGCCAAGATTGGAATTTTCTTGAAAATTCTTCAATTATGGCAACAAAAAACACAAAGCTCTGAATTCCCTTGCGGGTAGCTGGAAGTAAGGTTGGAATAGCGTGAGCTTACAATCTCAAATTGAGTTTGAGAGCTCAAGATACAAAAATTGATTGCCAAGTGTATGCAAGCATAACCACCCCAGAGTTGGCAAGAGTTGTATCGGCACTGCGTGCCTGGATTCTTATATAAAGAAATACTGCAATGGACACCGAGCTCGGGGCCAATCTTCTTTGCCAAGTGGTGGGTGAATTGTCTTTTGATTGATTGTGCTAGTGTTTGTGGCTTGCAGGGTTTTCTTCTCTCCTGCGTGTGCGCGCCACTTGTGCTAGTGGTGAATTGTCTTTTGATTGATTGTGCTAGTGTTTGTGGCTTGCAGGGTTTTCTTCTCTCCTGCGTGTGCTTGAACCAAGAGTCTGGTTTCAACTAACCATTGCTTGCAAAGAGAGTTATGCAGTGTGCATCGCAACTTAATTGATTAATTTGCCATCTAGTTATGCAAGTCTTCTGAAAAGTTTTCACAGTTGCAGAATCTAATCCTTTGGGCTTTCTAGAGACTAGACTTAACTAAGAACTGGAAGTATGTGGGAACCTGTGTATGTGACAGATTGATTGAAGTATTTAGGTGCTTTCTTTTCTCTTGGGGATCACAAGGAAAAGCATTATCTATAAGAAGAAAGGATAAAGCATGGGTGCTTTGAGCTTCTCTAGCAGAGGAAGAAGCTACTTGATGGTTGTGAGGACTTTTTGGCTGAGATTGGAGTTGGATTGGGTGTTGCATGGGCATCAGAAAAGTGCTCGTATTTAAGCCATAATGGTCAAATTTTTCTGTCATTTTTGTTGAAGGATTTACTTGTAAAACACTGTTCTTGTGAAGTCTGAAGATGCTTACCTCTGAATTTTGTGTCCATGACATCTTTCACCAAGAATTCCCCAGATTTGGCCAAGTTGAGATGCTGCAGTATGCTGAATGTGAAGGAGAAGAAAGCAAGGCCGCCTAGCAGCAGCAGAACATGCTCTATCTCCTTTTCCCTGGCAGATTTGTCCTTGTTAACATAGGCAATACACACTTCGTATAAAAAGAAAAGGAAAACTGGCATTGCCGCACCGCTGACAATAGCACTCAAGGTGGCTATGCACAGTTCAATTTTTTTTGCTGAAATTAATCTTCTCAAGAAGGACATCATCATTTCTCTATTGCCATAATTGTTCCAGCCAGTTTTTTCAGTAGCCTTGCTAATTTCCATGCTTTTTCCGTCATAGACTGCACTGATGTGTATTGGCGTGCTAAGACAAGGAGATATGGGTGTGCTCAGTATAGAAGGTGAGAATGATACGGATTGCTGCTGAGTCTGGTAATCACTATGTTTTATAAGTGGGGACTTCAAATGTGGAGTTCCAACAGGCTTTATCCTGCAAAATTGGTGTGCATTAGCATCATCAGTCTTAGCACAAAATTTAACAAGGGTGGTATGCTTTCTTACTTCTGATCTGGGTCAAGGGTCTGCATTTGTAACAACGAATAATAAGCACCTTTGGGTCCCAAGTTCATAAGTGTATCGTGTGAGCCTGTTTCAACAATTTGACCACTGCGCAAGAGTACAATCTTATCTGCATTACGAATTGTTGATAGTCTGTGTGCAACCACCACTGTAGTACGGCTTTGCATAAACCCCTCCAGGGCCTCCTGAACAAGTCTTTCAGATTGTGTATCAAGCGCACTTGTTGCTTCATCAAGCAACAGAATAGGAGGATTTTGCAGAATAGCCCGAGCTATTGCAAGCCGTTGTCTTTGACCCCCTGACAATTGAGTCCCTCCCTCTCCTACCTGTGTATTTAGCAGACCAGGACAACTTTTTTTTGCATTATTGAAAAATTGATTAAAAACTAAAGGTGAAGCCATTTCATTTTCAATTTTGAATGGTGTATCAGGCACCTCTATCTGGTTTCTTTCACATCAGATAATTTCACAAAACTGTGCAGACATGTTCATGAGGGGCCTTATATAAAAATCATGTGTTATGGATGATTCTGTAGCATCCGAAAATATTGATTTGGGGCTACATGCTACCAATCAGTGGGATGCCCTAACTTGGTTACTAAATTAATTGCTCAACCTAAATTTCGGAGGAGAACCACGGTACCCAGGGAAAAGCTGTTTATACCAAAACCATGTAACCATTTTGGTGTAATAAATACATCATCAAAATGTCACTTTTGTACCATATAATGAATCGATGAATATCGTACACTTAACAGAGTTAAAGAAATAGGTGGCAACCTGAAGGCCCACAGTGGCCCACATTGTGTGTATAAAGTCATTCATACTGCAGGCAGGTTGGCCAACGCTCCTCAAGACCCACACACTTGTGTGACTTGATATTTGTGATAAGGATTTCGGAATATTATGCTATAATGTTGAGATTTGTGTTATCATGACAAAAAGGGGTGTACAAAAAAGGGGTCAAAATTGCAATGTTTGATGGAAGTTCATGGAACAATTTAGGATACATGTGGCCCTGAAGTTTCAAACTATGTCATCTAGGAGGCTGATGTGCTGCCAGAGATTTTGTGCACATTGTGATGATTAGAAAATACATCTTCAATTTCTTTGTGTCACATTTTGAAGCTGCTGTGTTTCAAGACACTCTGTGCGTATTCTTTGATAAAAAGTGTCCAATTTACACAAAATATATCCAGGTCAATAGCATCTTTTCTGGTGCTCGTAATTAACGCTCTTGAAGCAACTGCTTAATGAAAGAGATTTAGCTATTACCAAAAGCTTCGGTAAGAGATGAGTACTATACTTGAGTTTGGTATCCAAGAGGGAGCTGCATTATGAATGAATGTGCATTTGCGGCCTTTGAGGCAGCTTCAATTTCCGCCATGGTTGCATCCTTTCTGGCATATCGCAGGTTTTCAACAATACTGGTTGCAAACAAGACAGGTTCTTGTCCAACTAGCCCAATATGTGACCTTAGCCATTTCAAGTTTAAAGTTCTGAGGCTGATGCCATCTAAGAAAATTTCACCTGCATAGATTCAGTACACCATCAGAATTTCTGAAGAACGCGGCAATCAGCCATGAACGATTTTTATTTATTTTGTCTAACGAGTCTAGACTGCCAACTTTGTATAACAAGCTGGGAAATGCGTTTCTCTTATTGCATGATACCAGATTGTGTTTACAACAAATGATAGTACTTATTACCAGATTGATTATGCAATAACAAAGATGTTATTACCACTCGCTTGATATATAGCAGGCTGCAACAAGGCTCTCAAAGTGGAGTCTGTTCATCTGCATATCTGCAGCTGAGTTCATGTAAGTGCTTCTGTGCTTTACTCTAAAGAATGAAATGTCCTTTTTTCGATTCCATTTAGCTCAAGGCATGAAAATTAATTTTCGGGGAGTCTTGAGGGGCCCACGCTGTGCATCTTTTACTGGTGCTTGGTACTCACAGGACAAGCCCTTAGCAAGTGCCTTGGTCTGTTTTATATATGTGCTGGAGCAAAGTTGTTCTGTTCATATAAGAGACACGGAGCTCCAGGGTTCCTAGGCAATGTGGATGATTCTATAGCTGGCTGCTTGGGAACATGGGTGTGGACTGCAATGTGGTGCATGTACATCAGGTGGAAAGCTGGTAGTGGAGGCAACACGGTGCTCTCTGGTGTGGCAGGAGGTACATGCATGCACTGCTTTTCACAGTTTTTCACATGCAGATCATTTTATCCATGGCAAAAGGAACAGCCTAGCTTCAAGCAAATATGCAGAGTTTCTGTAATTGCATATTGGATATGCCTGGCTTTGAAGTGGCTCAGTAGGGGTATATCATAAGCATCGAAAGCATCTTCATGGAGACGTGTATGAATTTTCTGTGAGTACTTGCCTTTCTCTGGATCGTAGTATCTTTCAATCAAAGAGACTATTGTGCTTTTGCCAGATCCACTGCTTCCCACTAGAGCAACTATCGTTGTAGCAGGTATCTCCAAGGAGACATTGTCTAAGACCTTGACATTTGGCCGTGATCTATATCTGAAGCTGACATTCGTCAGCAGAATTGTACCAGTGACAGAATGAGGTTTCTCGCCTTCATCTGAGTTTAAAATTGAGGGCATCCTGTTAATGAGCTGGAAAACTCTGGCTGTTGATATTTTTGCCCCTGCAAAGCTCTGTAGGCATTCTGTTGCTGTACCCAATGCCCTGCAAAGTGAACAATGGGCGACATCATTAGATTAATAAAGTTAACTTGCTAGGAGAAAGTTACAAGGTTTTGAAGTTATGACAATGATCTGTTGTTAGTACTTTGCTGCAGATTTGTCAGCTTTCCTTCTTCATGCATTCTACTTAGTTACACATAGATTATGCTAGTATCTCTAGCCATTACTATGCATAATGGAGCTGATGGTTCTTATTGTCTTGTGAATACATAACTTGTACTAATGCTTCTGGTGAATTTCACCTTTTTCTGGCTCAATCTAGTGAAATACATCAGTCATATCAGTGGATAAGTGAAATTTTTGATGGATTGCAGCCAGTGAGTATTGTATGATGAGCATGCCCTATGAACTACCTTTTTGATGTTGTCCCATGATGCTTCTATTTAGTGATAGGATAGACATGGCTCAGCCTGCCCCGCATCTCTTTTTGTGCATCTCTGTGTGTACTTTCCTTTGTACGAGAATTTGGTCTTTTCCTGTGTCTATCTATGCATGTCTATTGTGATATGCCTTGGGTGTAAACACCCAACAAAAAGGTTGTCTATTGCCGTTACGGGTTTTCCTAGATTTATTATGGTATATTGATCATGTTTTATGCGTCATGTCACTATGTAAACAGTCAGCAGTGTCTGTAGCCTTGTGAAATGCATTTTATTTGACAAGCAACTCATATTTTGAGTGTGCAAGTAGGAGGCTTACTGGCCAGCATATATGATGCTGAAAGTTGCTGTTATGATGTTCCCTGCTTTGATGTCCTCTTTTGTTACTAGGACTCCTCCAAACCATAACAGCAGTCCCCAAGAGAGATGAACGGATGCGATCAGAGCACCCAGTCCTAATCCCTTTACACAAAGTCCTCTCTTTCGCCAATCTGGACCTTTTCTTCCAATGCATCTGTGAACTTCCTGATTTGTTTCGACTCGGATGTGTATGAGTAGATAGTCCTGATTTGTAAAATGGTCTGCAGCATGCAGTTCAGAGTAGCATTTGATGTACATTTGTTTTATCTGCGGGCATATAAACTCATACAGGCTACTACTCGCAGCTCATTTTTTTTATGTTTGCACATGCTTATTTATGCACAGGAACTTGATTTCAAGTATGTGGGGATGTGTTGATCGTGTAGTGTATGTGAATGTGCGAAGCATTGGAGGGTGAGCTGTAGATATACAGTTAATAACTTGTTGCACAGCTGGATAACGTGAGCGTGTGGCCTTTGCGTGAGCTATAAGTCTCATGGGTACACGTGAACATGAACAGATGTGCATAGATACAAGCTTGAATGAGACTGCTCATGAAAATACACACCCACATGCACAAGTCTGCACACACACATGTTTGCAGGCAAGTAGAACAGGCCTCTGTGTGTGTGCGGCCACACGTGTGCAACAACTATGGAGCACACACCCACACTTCACCTTTTTTGAAATTCAACTTCACCTCAGTTGGAGCAATCAATGAGAGTCTACCTCTTCAACAACAATAGCAGCTTTGTGGATGGCGGCCTGTACTTTGACCGCTAGCTTGACGGCAGCCTTACTGTAGATCCCAGCAAGAACTGCTGTAATGGGTACGGTTGCAATGGTGAGAAGAGCGAGTTGCCAGCAGTAGTATAAGCCCACACATGTTCCAGCGACAAATGTTGTCATATATTGAACAAATTTTCCCATCTGTTGAAAAAAATTAGTTTCTTCGTTTGTTTGCAATGGTGCAACTATGCAAACGTATGATCACATGTGCATGCATGCATGCACACACACCTACCTTGAATCCAATGGCTGAATGAATAACACCTATGTCAGTTGACATCACTCCTGCAATCTGAGCTGCCTTTGATTTTGTGTCGAAAAATTCCACATCTTGGTATAGCACTGCCTTCAGAAGATTGTATCTCATTTTGCAGACTTGTCGCTCTGCCGTGTACATCCAGCATGTGGAGTCTAGCATCAACAAGAAATTATTATTTCACAGCATGCATATATTATCTTTAATCCTTAGCTTTGTGTTTCTTGAATTAACTTATTTTTCTCCACTTCAACAAAAACATGCACGGTGACCTTTTGCTCTACACTTCAACACAAACCTTGCATGTGTGCGCGCGCCAGAGTGTGAGAGAGAGAGGCAGAGAGACATTGATTTTTGCTGTGTGTCTTGAGTGAGATTATCTCACCACCACACTTGTATCATTTTATTCACCCATATTTCTCTTTAAGATTGTGTTGGTAACGTTCTTAGGTGAGCATACTTGTACCTAGAGGGCTTTTGCTGTATGTCTTGAGCGATATCTATATCTCTTCGCTATGGATGTACTGCATACTCCACCTCACTTTCTGTCTAGGGATGCTGTTAGTCATTTTTTAGGTGAGCATACTTATAGCATGCTAACGATAGAAGGCTTTGGCACATGTCGTAGTGATGCACGTTAGACTTGCTATGTTAACATTTTGGTCTTTTTTTTACCCATGACACAAATATTTTTGTATTGATTTGTTTGATAGGCAATTGTTTATCTGATAAATCAAGAACTTTACTTGGCTTCTGTTGACAAACTTGGCCATCTCATCAATCATAGACAAAAAATGCAAGCACCAAACATGAAAGAAACAACTAAAATTACACGAAACAAAGATTGGGTACCAACCATCCCCTCTATCAATTTTGCGTATTTGCTTTCCACCTCTTATTATGATGAATCGGCTCAACTTTACAAGAAGAAATTAAATTATATGTAGATTAAGTAATCTAGAGAAGTTGAGAGCGCGGATGAAGATTGATAGAAGTAAAAAGAAATTAAAGATCCAAAAGTGTAAATTTTGAACCTATTGCTGTAATGGAGCTTTTAGGGTACATTGGCTTTGAAAGGGGGTAAAACATCAAGCCACTTGATCAAGGCTCCTACAAAGCCTCGATGCACAAAGCCACATATTGATGAGGGAAAAAACTTGATAAAAAACCACCATACTAAACAGTTGATACAATATGAAAGGCCTTCGGGAAAAATCTCTCCCGAGGGAAAGAGGGAACCAGCTATGGCATAGAGGTATACTTTTGAGGATGACCAGATCCCAACTAAGAAAACTGACCTTGCCAAGGAATGCATGACTGAGGTAGTGGCAACCTACTTTCCTTGACACCAAAAAGGGAATTTTTTGTATGTATAAATAATAAGTAATATTTGTTTTTTATCATGCTTCCACTCTTTCATGGTGTTACAAGGTTAAAAGTTTGATAGTTCACAAAAATTTAGATCTGTGCATTATAAAATTTCTAGAGATTTCAAGAGGTGAAATTTAGATTTGTTGATCTGAAGAGCCTATTTGGCAAAAGAGCTTCGCCCGTAGATCATGCTTAGACATGTTCTAAAAAACATCTTGACAGATGATTGGGAAGAAGGCACATGTTTGATACTACAGTTTGGATAATTTGGGTGATTACAAACATCTTTTGAAAGAAAAACCCGTAGGCTCAATACGCAATTTTGGGGAAGGAAAATGGCAAGAAATAGGTTGTCTATTTTGGACTCTTTTTAGAATCTATGAATTAGAGAGATGAAGCAACAACGGTAATCGTGTTGAGTCATCCTATGAGGATCTAGAGGGGAGTAACTTTTCAGTTCAAATAAATACATGACTTGACTTGTACAAGACTGAAGTTGGTAGTCTTGAAGCTACTCTACTTGGAGGACCTGCTCTTTTGCTTTCCCAACATTCGGAGGTTCTTCACTAATTGGTTCTGTCGAAGGATCACTGACATACAGCAGTAGCAGGCTAGTATAACAAGCAATATGGATTCACTAGAGCTGTGGAAAATCCTATCCAAAAGTCACATCATTGACTTAATTTAAATCTCAAAGTGGCCATAAAATACTTATTGGTAAGTTTTTATCAGTGACTGCCGATTGGCACTTGGTGCCGGCCGGTTACACAAATCATGTGCCATTTGTGTATCAAAGAGAGAGACAAGAGGAGAAGAAGAAGAAGAAGAAAAGAATTTTAACGTCGTAGGAAACTATTCCAAGAGACCTTAAAGATCTATCCGACGAGAGAGAGAGAGAGAGAGATGACTAATTGATGTCTTGCTTCCACATCTACGAGGAAATCCTCTTGCACACTTGGGTGATAGAAAGGTTATACCATTTTGCTCTTCTTATCGACGCGCGCGCGCGCACACACACACACACACACCTACACCTGAGAAGAAGAGAATTTTGCGTCGTAGGAAACTATCCCAAGAGACCTTAAAGATCTATCCGACGAGAGAGAGAGAGAGAGAGAGAGAGAGAGAGAGAGACACGACTAATTGATGTCTTGCTTCCACATATGTGAGGAAATCCTCTTGCACACGTGGGTGATAGAAAGGTTATACCATTTTCCTCTTCTTATTAGTGCACACACACACCCGAAAAGAAGAGAATTTTAACGTTGTAGGAAACTATTCCAAGAGACCTTAAAGATCTATTTGACACTAGAGAGAGAGAGAGAGAGAGAGAGAGAGGAGAGAGAGATGTCTTGCTTCCACATCTGCGAGGAAATCCTCTTGCACCAGAAAAAAACACAAAATTTGACTAATTGTTGGCATCAGTTTCAAATAACTTGTTTTGTAGAGGAGTGCTTACCAACCCACATAGTAACTAGAGCGCTAGTTGAGATTGTGAATATAGTGAATGCAAGCTGCAATTCATCCACAAAACAATGGGTTAGGGCTTAGGTTACACACACACACACACACACACACACAAAGAGTCGTGACTAAAAAGCACTTGTGATTAATAGCATGTTATGGCTGTCTTTTAAGTGAGCATGTTTTGTGAGTCGTGTGTGCAAGTTTGGGCATGTCGGTGAGTGTGTGCGAGGGTGGTCGTGTGACTGATGTGCCTAATGTGTGTTTGGACAGATGGACATGAATGCTTCATAAAGCAAGTAAAAACTTTAAGTGGCCATGGACATATCACACCTAGGGAGATAAAGGTTGATGGTTCATTGCCTCCTCCCTCCTCTGTGTGAAAAGTTCTAAGCTTTAATGGTTTACTTCACTCCTTACAAAGCACAAACATTAAATCAATATAGTTTTTGAAAGCTCCAATGCAACAACATTTGTGAGAAGATAGTTTTAAGCTCCTCTATTGATCCCCCCAAGAAAGCCCTTAATTGAGGTAGTGGATAGTTATTAGCCTAGATCCTAGAACTTAATATATTAATTCCTTTGTATGAATTCACATTGTTAAAATGGTTCTAAATTTAGAAAAATTGAATAATCTCTTGAAATACTCCTCAAAAGTTTCTCATAGCATGTTCATCCATTGTCTTCCTCGTCCTCATGCCATACTTCCTTGATTATGTGCGGGACTTGCGATTATTTGTTGGGCATCTGCAAGGCTAGAAAACTAGACAAAAGGTAACAAGGGCAGTTAGTTCTTGTTGTCTTTGCCTTCAGCACATCACCAGCAATAGTCTTGTGTATCGTGTTAAGTAATTTTCAATTTCTAGCTTTCGCAATACCGGTCAAAGACACGGCTCGCTGCTTGCACAACTTCCCTTCGACTCACCCTAGTTTTGATTGAGGGTACTTGCCCTATAGGATTCACTCCTAATAGCTTCCAAAGAATAAATTCGATACATACATGTGACATAGTGCAAGGGAAACACCAAGAGAAGAACTTACTATGTGTATAATTATCATAAACAAGGAGATGTAGAGAGGAAGCAAACAAGGAATACCCTCATATGAAAAACAAGCCCATTAGGACCCATAGAAAAGCACAAAAGTTACCTTAGAAAGCTCTGCTTGAAGATACTTGGGTTTATCGGCATTGTCCCCAGCAGCATTGATCATTTTCCCGAAGAAGATGAAGAATGCCGGCTGCACAAGGCCGAAGCAGAATGCTCCCAATGATCCAGCTATCATGAGGAGCCAGTCCCATTTGTCGGAGGCTGCAGAAAGCATGCGGAACAAAGAGACGGGGGTGGTGGTGACCGCATCCTGATCATCTTTTTCATCGTGATCATCCTCCTCATGGGGGTCATTGTGGCCGTCGACATTGTTGTCGTCATTGGTCGCATTCACAGCTTCCGTCCCGTGTGCTGGAGAGGAAGAAGGGGGGCTGGGAGGGGCTACTTTCCGTGCTGGTTCAGAGGGTTGTGAAGCTTCTGATGTGGTGGATACGTCGTTAGCGCTGAAGAAGGTGTCGGAGGCAAGCGGGTCATTGCCTGCTGCCGCCGCAGCAGCGAAGAGGGGGTTGCGCGCATACTTCATGGGGGCATCAGGGGGTTCTCTTCCCCACACAGAGAGGGAGGTAGAGTGAGAGAGCGACTTTAGTGGGCGCGGGCGCGGGCGCTCCTCCATGTCCAAAATGCGAGCGACAGCAGCAGGGTCTGAGCAAGGGCGGGGTGCTCATCGTGCTTTAAAAGGCCGGCTCTCTGCTAGGCCTTTCCGCCGGCACGCACACATGCACACATCCTACACGACAAGCTTAGGAGCATTTGAAGAAACTAGTGACATATTCTCTGCACAAAGTCTTTTTTTTTTGGGCTACATAAGGCCATAGTAAAACATGGAATCTTGGGAGCAATTGTAGACCGTTGGATACAGCTTGTCGTCGATAAATGTCACATGGCAACTACATGATGGCTAACTTGTTTCCTTCCTATTTCTTAAGTATTAATAGGTCAATCGATGCATAGTTATCTGTTACCTTTTGAAATAACTGTGTCTCATGCATGGTCACGTGTACCAGTTATGTGTCTTGTGTGCAACTATGCAAGTCTTTTTGTAACTATGCTGAATTTGGCATACAAACATCCAGTTTTTTTCGAGCTCTGTATAATTATCCCATACCAACCGGTAAAATTCTCCTAATTCCTTTGTCAAATGTTGAAGGATTTGCTCGTTCTTACACTACAATATGTTCAAGACAAGAAGTGCTCAAAATAAACCCTTTTTTTGATGACTTGGAAAACCTAGACAAGGAAACCTTCAAAGGTAGATTGATTAGAGTGGCTTAAGCCATCAGGTGTAGGCGTAATGAGGCTAAGGTTCTACATAAAAAAGCTATAATTTTTGTACTTTTTCTCACCTTCAAAGTTAAAATTTAGAATTAAATTTTAAAATTTACATGTAGGATTACATTACATTGAGTTCTTTTTTTTCAATCATTGATAGGAACCAACTAGTAAGAAAAAAGGACACAATTGAAATTATCTTGTTATTGTGTCAAAAGTTTAAGAATTTGTCGGTTTTTAAGTCATTATATGTGAAAATGTTGCTAATTGTCATCAAGACAAGCTTGAAATCTACCCGGGATTTTGAAATTTCAACCTAAAGTCTAGGTCTCATGAATTCCTATCCCATGGAGCTTGGAAAACTTGATGATTAAAAAGTTTCCTATTCAAATCCTTGTTCTCTCTCTCTCTCTCTCTCTCTCTCTCACACACACACACACACACACACACACATTCAATTCCAAAGCATTAGAATGGTGATATGCCCTTCTTCTATGTGGCTTATTAGTGGCAACAAAATAATACTCTTATGTCATCCAATTATTCGAATCTTTCAAATGTGAAAGAGAGACTAAAGTCTTTAGGTCTATAGACTAAAGGACTTAGAACTACTCTCTCTAACAAAAGACAAGATCCTTAGAGATTTGAAAGAAGGGACGTTGTATATATAGGTCAAAATCCCACATGGAGAAAGAGAATACAACCAGGGTTTGATGCCATGTGATGGATTATACTTAATCCAGGAGCTAACTCCAAAATACAATAAGGGACCACTAGCTCATCCACCAATCAAAACAGTTTGCCTTTCAATAAAACAAACTTCCCAAAGTTTGTTCTTTAGGTAGACAACAAAAATATGTGAATAAGTGAGAATCTAGGTAGTGCCAAACACTTCTTATTTCTTCAACCTTTCCATTGTGGGCAAGGTAATTCAAAAACCAAGATTTAAGATAGTGCCCACAATTTGGCTAAACAACGAATTCTCCAAGGAATAATACAAACAAGTTTTACATTACTAACTCTTTATGTGAGTTCTAGTGCAAAGGGGTAAGGGCTAGGGTAGAGATGCATGCCATTGTATAAATATGCGCATCAAATCCTCCATAGTTGACCCTTAATGTGATTTTAAGGAAAAAAATTACAAAATTTAAACATCATAGCATCGGCACAATCTTCCACTGTTTGAAACATGTAATAAGTGCACTTGGCGGTGCGTAGAAAGAAAGAGTCTTGGGAAAGGATTTGATAAAGCTATGGTAAAATTATAAAATACAAGAGGAAAGGTCTGACAATCTAGAAAAACCTATAAAGTTTGAGAGAGGATGCGAAAGCTGGGAGAGCGATGATTTGGCAACATGCAAAAATATCGCTTACGAAAGAGGAAATGAAGCATGCATATCTTCAGTGAAAATTGCTACACAAATCTTAAGGCGAGTCATGCGAAAGAGTGTGAGAGTGAGAGCGGACATGCTTACCTCCTAGATTAGAGTTCTACATATGCACGCAAGAGAGGAGTAGAGAGATGAGAGACTAGGGCCAACACTATTCCCTTCCACACGAGTCCCTCAATGAACCGATGTGAGCTTATTTATTGATTCGAGAGAGGTTACAAAAATACATATCTCTGTTAATAATAACATAGCTTTATTTGGGTGTGCATCCAATGTTATATGCCGCTCGCTTAGTGAGTGATGGCCCGATGATAGAGATTTCTAAAACCTTATGATAATTTTGAAATCATATTTATTAAACATATTACAATTATCATAATATACTCCCCCATTACGAGAACAAAACTATTTTTAGTTATGTGTCAAGTAAATGATTTGTAAGTCATAGGCTTTGGTTCACAAGATTTAAAAGTGCATGATAATAGAGACCACTTACGCCTTGAGTCATCCAAAACTGATATTTTAGTGTCCCATACTACCAGAATAAGTAGTATGCTTCAGATCTTGACAAATCAAAATGCCATTGATCTTAATCATCATTTCAACAAAGATCCATAAGTATTTATGATGATAATATTTTATATTACTTTTAATCCTTATATGAATATCCGAGAAGGTAAAAGTTATTATGTAGAGGGAAAATCATGTAAGTTATAACATTCTAGCAAAACTTATAGAATATGAGAGGACATGCAACAATTGTGGGCATGACGGTCTTGAAACACACAAAAATACGACATACAAAAGAGGACAATTGAACATGCATATCTTCAATGACAATTGCTACATAGTTCTCATGGTGAGTCATTGGGGGGGAGCGTGAGATTGAAAGCGGACATGCACACCTCCTAGATTAGAGTTCTACATATGTACATGAGAGAGGAGATGAGAGAGAGATAGAGGGAGAGAGGGAGAGAGAGAGAAACACGAACTAGAGTAAGGGGGCCAGAAAAGTGACAACCCCCAAATTTAAGTGACCTCTTCCACTATTTGTGTTACATTCCACATCTAATTTTGTGGGGAGCATCTCATCACTGTGGTTGATGTGTTGGCCAATAAAGCAAAGGTGTTGAGATGAAATATGTGCTTAAAATCATTCATGGGTGTCCTTGTTTCTTTTCCCACGAGCTTCATTTAAAGAACACAAAAACGGGCTACTTTTTTTTTATGTGAGCAGATTTGATCCTCACAAAGAAGATGATTGGCGCAAAAGTCCGTATGCAACTCATGGAATGCAAATCATAGGGCCTCAATTTTATGTCATAACATTGGTGCCCTTATGCTAGGGGCCAACACTACTTCTTTGAGACTTCTTTCCACATGAGTCCTTCAATGAAACCATAAGTGACAAAGCCACCCGATTTGTCAGCTATTATTATGCAGATGCAATTCGAATTATAAACATGATGATGTGAGACACTAGTCTCACTAAGATAGTGAACTCCACCACTCGTAGATAAAATGAGAGAGAGAAGGTCAGAAATGAGCATAGTGTGCTGAATTGTCCACCACCAACCCTAGCTTGTATAAGAAAATCAGTTTCCCTTTCATAACAATCCATGAGACCTTGCCCTTTGGAGCATCTTCCATTATCCCTTGGAAACTATTTCTTCTTTTAAGCTCCCTTGAGTGTAGGCCAAATTCTTAGCTACTTGTTGCAATCCTGAGGTATTACCTAAGGGTTATCACATGCTATCACATGGGTGTACAATAGCTGGATTTTATAAGGAAAAATGAGAGATTTTACAAAGGAATGTCTTGTATATAGGGTCAAAAGGGAAATTTTGGTGCACGTAGGTGACATCTCCTTAGTACTGCTAGTGAATCACCCAGGGTTGCAACCCAAAAGGGTCAAAAGGGAAATTTTGGTGTACGTGGGTGACATCTCCCTAGTAATACTAGTGAATCACCCGGGTTGCAATCCATGGCTAATCGTGGCACCTTCGTCCTTGTGTGCTATACTCACACTTGACATGCCTAGCCATCTAACCTACTTACATACTTACTCTTGGTCTATATTTGGAACCTATGCCTTGTCCAAAGACCCTAGTTATTCCTAGATCTCATAGATTCATTGAATTTTCACTTCCTAATACGTCAAGTTTTAATTGACGTCTAACATTCTCACCCTCTCACCCTCTTAACCTAACTTATTGTCCTCAATGATCACTTTGAAGGGTGTAGTTAGTATGCAAAACCTGTGCTAGATTATAGCTAAAAATCAGTTATGGTCAACTTACCATTTTGTAACGTCGTGTCTTGTCCAGACTTGGACTATATATTTCCCCTTACAATATCTACTTACTAAAAAGCTATAGCTAAAGTCACAAAGTCAATCTAACACTCCCATCAAAGATCATAATTTTTTTAATATGAAGAGTTTTTTAATATTATTTTTAATGATCATAATGGTCATGATATACGGAGTACTTGTTAGTCTATGACTCTCTATGCAGTGAAAATTTTCCTACTAATTTTTCTACCCTTTCAAAAGATGCATTGTCCACAATGATAGTTAATTACCTGGGAGCTAAATTTTTTGCTTAGCTACAATGATACTTGATAGATGTGACCTATACCACACTGTAAAGCAATCAACATAGCTAAGTGAGCTTGTCTTGCAAAAATCTTTGTCTGTTTGACCATAGCACATTGTAAAGAAATCCATGCAGCTTAGGGAATTCCTCTTTCAATAATGTTGGTTTACTTGATCGAAACAATGAAATGGTGTCATCATGAGAATCACAATGACCTATTTACTATTTGTGAGCTCACATTTTTGTATCTTTCTTATTAAATAGCTTGTCTACTGATCTGGTCGAGATGAAGAGTCAAAAAAAGTTCTCTATCACCTTTATAAAATATACTCTACATGCAAGGACCACAACTTAATAGAATCTCCCAAATTCTTTCTTTATATAACTTGCATGTTCTTCGCTAACTTCATAGGAGAACTTTATCAAAAGAAACTAACAATGGTTTGTTCATTACTTTCTATGCAGATGTGTGTACACTTGAGACTATTTGTCTCATAGAATATTGTAATGAGTCAATGTGAAATTGCTCTATCACCCCACTATTTACAAAATGCACTCGATTCCTACTTGATTCTAGGGTTTTGTGGGACGTCTTAAACAACGAAACCACAAGTTTTTGTCATTTGATATGCTTTGTGATTTATTGTCATTAAATCTAATATCTAACCAACCCAAATGATTTTCTCATATTAAACTGATCATTTAATGTGGGATAATAAACGGGAACAAGGGTTAGAATATAGACATGTGCTTACGGATCTATCTCAACATGGGGCCAATGGTAAAGGGGCCCAAATGAGAGGTGGTCTGTCAAAGAGCAAGGTTAACTAATGGAGCTTAAAAGACCTTAGGGTTAGCTTCATTAAAGACCTCCAATGGTTAGTGTTAAAAGTCCTTTGACCTTAGGAAAGCTAGGGCTTATCTTGAGGTGGGAACCCGACCTAAACTTACCTTTGACCTTATGCAAGCTAGGGCTGAGCTTGAGGTGGGAACCCGACTGTTGGGGTTAAGGCCTATGTGCCTTGACCGGTCGCCCAGGTCATGGGCGCCCGCCCACTGTTACCCTATACTTATAGTGAGTATACTGTATAGGGGGAGCTGCCACTTCACAGTCTCCCCACCCACATCGAGTGTGTGTCTCCTTCTCTCTCTCTCACTCTCCGTCTGTGGTGCTCCCCGATCCCCTTCAATTGGTATCAGAGCGTAGGTGCGGAGGGAGCGCGTGTGTGCACAGTCACGGCGACAGCGGAGAGCCAGTTTCATTCCCGAAATCGCGTCCGCACGCGAGCGCACTTTCAAGAGTGCAAACAGGGTTTCGACTTCGGCATCGGCAAATTCAGCTTTCCGAGAGCGTTTCCACCAGGCGTCTTGACATTTTACCCCCCTTTCGAAGCCATTCGAGCCATCAAAAACTTCATTCGAGCTACGGTTGAGGAGCTGCATTTTTCAGCCCTCTTTTGACAGTTTATGCCGCGTTTTTGGATCGAAACGGAGGTTTTTTTGGCATAGCTTTCACACCCGGACTCGGATACGTGTGATCCAGGAGTCTACCTTGGGGTTTTGGCATGCTCCGGACGCACTCGTTATATCAGAATTTTAAAATTCTGAACGCTAAATTTTCTGCAGCAGCAGTTGTTTATTGTGTGTCGAGGATTCCACACATGGTTTGCTCTCAAATGTGAGAGTGATATTTGCTGCAAGTTTCCTCACAAGTGGGAGGATACGATGTATGCCTTATGTGGTTTGATGCTCATGGAGACTAATGTGATTGCATTTTGAGCTCGGCAATGTATGCCTCGAGCATGTTTTTTGGCAATCACAGGTAGAGCAGATATTTGTGTACTAGATTTGCAGGTGTTTGCAATGATGTATGCAAAGTGTGGAGATTGGTGCATGCATTTGGAGTGCGGTTTGATGTACTTTGGTTGCTCATGGTTTTGAGCGTGCAGTCAGTTTGGTTACTGGTTTTGTGGCCGTTTTACTGACGAAACTCTGGCGAAATTTTCCCAAGAGTTTTATGCGTATCATTTATGCGATCTAGGTAGAGATTGCGGGTTGCACTCAGCATTTGCGTGCGGTGTTCTCTGCAGGTGGGAGATTTGTGCGTGTGTATGCATCGATACCGCACATTGTGGGCTTGGTGATTAGCTCATGGGTTTGACAGGCGTACAGTTATCTTGGCACACTCACAGGAGTGAGTATTGTGATGTATGCTTGTGTGGCTACGAGCTAGGTAGCTGGATTTGAGTACTAATGGCTTGAGGTTTTTCAGCAGGATTCAGCTACAGGTTTACAAGTTTACAGGAAGGTTTGAGGGCTTATTTGGGCGCTGAATTTTCAGCCATTGTTTCCTCTTTGCAGGTGTCCATGTATGGCTCAGTTGTAGGCTGATCTGGGACATGTTTGTGACTTGTTTATGCAGTTGTTTAAGAGCTGAATTTTGGGGTTGTTTTGGGACTGATTTGCAGCCATATCTTACAGCCATATTTGCAGACTTTTATTGATGCGATTCGAGCCAGTTTAGGGCTGATTTGGTTGACATTGCAGGAGCTCTATTTTGGAGTGTGTCTCACAGGTTTTACATTGTGTTTCTGGCCATATTGGTAGAGAGTTTCCAGGTGTTGTTGGTGAGGTGGTTTTGCTTTCTAGTTTGCTACATTGTGCTCATGGCAGAGACAGGCGATCGATCAGATTGTGACCTCTCACAGATGCGCGTGTTTGATGGGTCAGACTTTGCGGCATGGAGAGAGTGTATGCTTGATGCATTGACACAGCGAGGGTTGCATCGACCATTGAGTGGTGATGTAGGTAGACCTTCAAACATGTCTGACGATCAGTGGCAAGAGCTAGAGGAGATGGCACTATCTACACTCTCTTTGCACCTTGCGGAATCTGTATATGCTCTTGTTATGTATGAGACTACTTCGAGAGCACTTTGGCGCAGATTACATGAAATGTATGATAGATCTGAGTCATCATGGACTCGTGTGAGACATGTACATTCACGAGCACGCCGACAGGTGACATGTTGGTATTGTGGTCATTCTGGACACGTTAGACGGCGCTGTTTTCGTCGTATGCGACATCGTAGGAGACATGGCAGTATCAGAGATGTATGTAGTGATGCCATGGACTCAGTTGCTTTGACAATTGAGGCAAATGTAGTGTCGGAGTATACTAGTGACGGGGATGTCACTTTTACCTCGATCTATGCACGAGATGCTATACATGTGGATAGTGCACTCCCTTCGCAGTGGTTGCTAGACGCAGATGCTATGTTTCATGTCACGCCGCATCGTGAATGGTTTTGTAGCTATTCTAGCGGGATGCTTGGCAGTGTACATTTGACCGATGGATCGATGCATGCGATAGCAGGTGCAGGAGATGTGAGAGTGTCATTACCGAGTGGTGCATCTTACTTGTTACGACATGTGCGCTATGTACCAGATTTGACAGTCAGTTTGATCTCGATTGGTCATCTTAGAGATTGTGGATGTCAGATTTCGCTACGAGAGCGAGATTTTGTGATGCATTTGGGTTCGCTAGTGATTGCGAGAGGTGCCAGGAGTGGTACAGGTTACCCATTGCATGTGGATCACGAGAGAGACGGTGTTGTCTCTGTGATCATGCAGCCAGGTAGACAGCGAGAGAGCAGGCAAGTCTCTTTTGCTTGTGGGTTGCAGGATGCTTTGCATGGAGTGCAGAGCAGTGACCTTGTTGTGCAGGTTGCGTCTACGGATGCACAGGTAGAGAGGGACAGCTCTCGTGAGTCACATCAGGATGAGTCATCAGAGGTGATGACAAAGATGACTCACATGGATGTTGAGATGTCGGATGTTGTGGAGTCATTTCTTGATATGCTTATGCCAGAGCTTGATGCAGATTCAGGACAGATGGATACTCTTGGTACACATGTGATATGTGGTGGGCACGAGGAGTCACTCCAGAGCTCGGAGTCAGAGTGCCATGGTCTCTATGATAGGGGACAGGATTACCATGAGTTGAGTTCTGAGTTGGAGGTGGCAGAGGTTGCCAGGGTTGCATCAACGTTCGGTGTCCTCATGTATGAGATGCTGATCTCGAGGCCCGACATAGCAGCTGCAGTGGGAGCATTTGCAGCAGGGTTGATTAGTTGTTCGATGACTGATCTCGGCATAGAGCATAGGGGAGGTTTGCAGGTATTGGACCGATACTTGCAGGAGTGCATGAGCTCTTGTAGACTCTTTGCAGAGCTTGGAGCTAGCTCTGTGTGGCTTCCGCAGCGGGATGTTTGTCTATCAGTAGAGCCGGATGCACTAGCTCATCGAGAGTCAGTGGGCATAGGTTGAGAGAATATCTCACCTTCTATTAGTTGTACACTAGTAGATCTTGCTTAAAGGCACATTGGCCTTTAAGTGGGAGGTTGTTGGGGTTAAGGCCTATGTGTCTTGACCGGTCGCCCAGGTCATGGGCGCCCGCCCACTGTTACCCTATACTTATAGTGAGTATATTGTATAGGGGGAGCTGTCACTTCATTGGGGTTAAGGCCTATGTGCCTTGACCGGTCGCCCAGGTCAGGGGCGCCCGCCCACTGTTACCCTATACTTATAGTGAGTATACTGTATAGGGGGAGCTGCCACTTCACAGTCTCCCCACCCACATCGAGTGTGTGTCTCCTTCTCTCTCTCTCTCTCACTCTCCGTCTGTGGTGCTCCCCGATCCCCTTCACCGACCTAAACTTGCATTTGACCTTAGGAAAGACCTTAGGCAAGCTAGGGTTGAGCTTGAGGTGGGAACTCCACCTAAGGTGCTTGTCATGCTTGATGACTAAGGTACTTGAGGTACTTGTCATACTTAATGAGGAAGGTGCTTGAGAAGATTCCCATGCATGGGGGGTAAGGTGCTTGAGTCAAAAAGAGACTCTACAAATTTAATGAGGAAGGTGCTTGAGAAGCTTCCTATGTATGAAAGTCCCAAAGTTAGGGGAATCTTTGACCTAGCCTTCCACTCACCCAAAGGGCATCCCATTTCTCAAAGGGCACATGGGACACATGTCAGACTCTCCCTAAGCTTAACCACATGGTGTGCTTGAATGCTATTGGTTGGGCTAAAGAGGGTTCCAATGAGCTTCTAGTTCCATCCAACAAATATGTAGATATTTTCAAGCTCTCTCTCTCTCTCTCTCAGGAGTAAGGAGGACACTTGTCTGCCCATGTACTTGACTGCATGCTGCATGCGATTGGCTAGGGAGAGAGGGGTCCAATGAGCTTGAAGCATGTGGAAAAGCAACAACTCGCCCCAAGCAAGCAAGGGAGGTGCTAGGGGGATATACACCACACACACACACACTCATTTTGTGGAACGATTCTCACTTGGAAAAAGTTGAGGAACTCCACCTCCTTCTCCAAGCTTGTGAGAAGTGAGAGCCTACACCAACACTCTTGGCTATGAAATGCAAATCCAACCAAGAGCCATGCTTCAATGCTTAAGCTTGTCATCTTCTCCATCTTCATTACTATGCTATTATGTATGCTAGCAAGAAGAGTAATGATAAGTGAGGAACTATTTCTTTCTCCTATGGAATGTTTCGTCTTCCTCTTCCCTATCCTCATTCCCCGCTAGCTCTCTCCACCTTCGAAGGTGTTTGAGGCCTTGGGACTGAGGCTTGGGATAGTTAATGCTTTCTACAAAGTTTATGTTATGCTTGTGATGCATGAAGCTTTCCATCTTCATTGCATCACCTAGGTCACAAGGAACACAAAGATTGTAGTGTACCAAGTCTCTCTTGATGGGAGAAACTATAATATAAATGCCTATTGGAGGGGGGACCGGCTCCGTATGAATCGGGGCCTCAACTATTGTCATGTTCTCTAAACTCTCTCTCTCTCTTGCAAAAGTATTGTTCATGCCAAGTTAACTAAGTACCATGTTTATGTTGCTACCATCAATTAAGTTCACTCGTTATGCTCACAAAGTAATCTCACAAAAGTGCTTCATCTAATTTCCTAATTCCGCTACTCTCAAAATTCATAGGCCATTTTCATTACATTGGTATCAGAGCATTTGGTTTCTCTTTTCTTTCTTAAGAAGAGAGGTCCTTAAGTAGCCTATTAATGGTTGTTTTTGTTAATTATATTAGGGTGTTGGACTGGGATCTATTATCGGTTTTGTTGAGTCCACTATGTGGGATATGGTGCATGCCTTGGGAGCTTTGGTCTTAATAATGGAGTCTTTTAAAACTTGCCTACGGCTTTACCATTATTGAGCCATAAGAAGTCCGAAAGGAGTTGTCCCTCGTCAACTTCGTTATGTTAAAATCACTCCACTACTCTCTATAACTAACCAATTCGATCCGTGGGTGTAGATACTTAAGTGCCTATTTTCAAAGGCTAAGAGGAGTAGCAACTAAGTTTTTGAATTTCCAAAGCATACACTAAGTAAACACATAAGTTTAATTAGCATGGCTGTTAATAACCAAGAGAGTAGAATGAACATTGATAACTTTGATTTTGCACATGAAGGTGCCAATGATGATGATGCCCCCATTTTGTTAATTATGTTGTCACTAGGTTGCAACAAGCTATGGGCAACCCCACTTTGCAAGCCGAAGTTACTCAGCAACTTCGTGCTTATGGGATTTCCTTTCCTCTCGAAGAGGAGAGAGAGCTTACGAGGCCTCTTGATGAGACCCCCAAAAGAAGACTCTCTCCCATACGAGAGGAGGAATCCAAAGGTCAAGAAAGCAATGAATCCCTAAATTCCTCCGAAGATGTGGCTCCAAGAAGAAGGCGGACTAAACGATCGCCAACTCCTCCCAAGAGGAAACGGTTAACCCATAGTCCTTCTCCTCGTAGTTCAAAAGGGAAGAGAGGAAACCAAGGAAGAAAAGGGCAAGAAAGAGGTCACCCTCTTCTCCTTCTTCTTCACCTTCCTCCTCTACCGATGAAATCTATGGTTATTCTCCTAGAGAATATAAGAGGGGAGGACATCACAAATCTTACCCTACATGGCGAAGGTCACAAAAGCTCAAGAAGGTCAAAGATGGAGGAAAGAGTATCTCTTTTCTCACCTATGATGGCACCTTTGGTGCTACCGACAAAGTATTGGCCTTCATCCAACAATTTAATGCGGCCTTTGGAGACGAGGGCTTCAAAGAGTCCTCCAAGGTATGCCATGTAGCTATGCACTTCCAAAAATTTCCTCGTCAATGGTGGGCTAGCCTTCGTGGCAATGGCAAAGCCCCAAAGACATGGAAAACTCTACGAGTTTCCATCATGAAGCAATTGCTTGCAAGTGATGCAAAGGACAAAGTGCTCACCCAATGGCGGAGTTTAAGGCTTCTCTCTCATGAGTCTATCCACAAATATGTGGACAAGTTTTGGGATTTACATCTCAAGGCTACTCTCTTTCAAAAGACAGACTTTGTTGAGCAAAAGCAACAATTCTGTGCGGGATTACCTGAAGAGATGGCCAAGTATGTCAACTCTCAACGGCCTCATTCTATCAACGAAGTAATCCACCATACCATGGTTGATTCACGCATCAATTTCCAACAAGGGGTTAGACGGAATGTCAAGTTGTAGATGGCGGAGATAGTCTCATGGGTGGGAACCGGCTCCTGTGAGACGAACAGCGGATCAGTCACTAATTACCACGGCAATTACCACAGTAACTCCCAAGGCATATAAATAGGATCCATTACATTGTAATCGGGTTGACATTAATCGGGTTGGAATTTGTCGGGATTATTCTGCTTAGCTTTTGATTCATAATCCTTAGTTCCCGAGCTGTTCTTGAGCTACATCATCTTTATCTGTAATCCTAAATACAGCAGTCCAGTGTACTTCAGTCATACATACTTTGTACTCATTCTCTATGAATCTGAATCTGAATTTGAACATCATTCTCAGTACTTCAGTCTGTTTCTCATTTCAGTAGATGTATTCTAGTTCAGTTTCTATCTCATTTTCCAGTTCTACTGCTTGAACTAACACATCACCAGTAGCTGTAAACTTCTAAACACTGGAATCAGCTATCTAAAGAGATCAGCTCCAATTCCATTTTGGCAATCACGGTGGCTAGAGCTGTTGCTCGTTGACTAGAAAACTTATCTCCCAGTTTGAAGTTTTTTAGTTGCAGCAATGGCACCCAAACCCAGTCGTGGCCAGAAACCATCCTACCGTGTTGACCCTATTCCTGAGGAGTTAGAAAGAGACTCTGACCCCAAGCATGAGCTGGTGACTGACACTGAGGCTTAGGAGGAGCACAGTCATGCTGATGAGGCGCAGGACTCACAACATTCTAGTCAGTCCAGACGCAGAAGGGCAGAAAGGGAAGCACGCAAGGCTAAAAGTCTCGGTCCAGGCAGGGGGACGAGGGCGCCAAAGGCAGTAAAGGAAGTCTCCATACTTCCAGTAGACAAGCTAGGGAGGACACAGAAACTGAGACAGAGGCAGATGTTAATTGGGATGCAGATACATACAATTGTAAGAAAAATCCAAAGAGGCATCTAGACACCAAGATGAGAAGAGGAAGGACCAACGGTGATCGTCATGATTACACATCCTCGTTGAAAATCTCTTTTCCCGTGTTTTAAAGGGGGCAAGAAGGATGATCTGAATGTTCACATCCAAGACTTTGAGCAGTATGCTGAGCTGAAAAATATTGATGAGGATGAATGGGGTGAATACTTTCCGCAAACGCTGAAGGACGCAGCGAGGAAGTGGTACTACCATTACCCAGCTTGCCAGCTTAGATCCTATAATAAACTACTTAAATCCTTTAGACTGGAATATTCCGACAACAGAGGTGATGAAGATATTCTTTGTGAACTGGATAAGATTAAGCAGAGGAAATTGGCAGTCCAAAGCTATGTTGAGAAAATCAAAGAGCTGTCAAGGCAGCTGTAGGAACCACCATCGAAAAAGTGACTGCGAGCATGGTTCTTGAATGGCTTTCGCAGCAAGAAGCTTAGGGAGCAAGAGGTGCCAGCACCGACAAAGAAATTCAATGATTTGGTGCAGCGAGCCTTGAAGCTGGAACAACAAGCTAAGAAGGAAAAGGGTCATAAGAAGAGGAGGTCCAGTAGTAGCAGTCCTTCTACTGATGAATCTGATTCAAGCGGAGTTTCTAGTAGTTCTGAGAGTAGCTCCGATGAGAAGACCAAGGATAAGCCTAAAAAGGGGTCTTGGGCTAGGAAGATTGAAGAGATGGCTCGAAAAATTGTTGAGATTAGCCAGACCAGACAACTGGTGAGAAGAATGGAGACTTGGTGTTCAAAATGTAAATCTAAGGACCATGTTTCCAATGAGTGCCCACAGTGTACTTATTGTAAAGCCTATGGCTATCTATGGAATAACTATGGCATTAGGATTCATCATTTCAAAAAGGGCAAAGAATTGTCAGTGGTGGCATTTACCAATGCCGAACTAGTAAGAGTGGAAACTGCCAACGCTTCTCAGGAGGAGAAACCAGGTACTAGTGGTACTGGTACAGGGCGCGACAGATACCAAGAAGGTATTGGCCGGGGCCGAGGGCGTGGTAATTTCTAGAGCCGAAGTCTGAATTGCTATACTTGTGGAAAGTATGGGCATTTTGTAGCTCAATGTCCAGAAACACTTGTGGCTGCGGCTACTGAGGTGAAGATTCTAGAGCCAGTCCCAGTACGAGCAGTTACATGAAGCAAAGGGGCAGTGATTGCGGAAATCCCAGAGATTCCAGAAAAACCAGTCACTGTTGAAAGCAGCAAATGGGCTCAACAGAGAGAGGTATGGAAGGCCAAGGGTAAAGAAAAGGTGGTTGATGAATGGCAGGAGCAGAGAGAACTAGCGGCAAAAATCACAGAGGATTTAGCCAAGAAGCTGCCAGAGCAGCCAGAGAGTTCTGAAGCATGGGTCATTCAAAAGATACCAGCCCAATCTACTGAGATAGATCAGTCAAAGCCCGGCATACCTGAGACCATGTTGGTTGCAGTACAAGGGTTGATTGAAGAGTTGGGAGTTGAGAGAGGAGCTCAAAGCACTAAAATGAAGGAATGGCATTGTGAAGATATTACCAGTTCTTCAAGCTCCGACAACAACTCTGATCATGAGAAAGAGGAAATTCATGTCAAAATCTGTGACAGAATCCAGAAACTCACTGTGGAGTTGGAAGACATCAGAAGAACTTTCCCTGAAGCAGCGAAATTCATTAGACAACGAAGGAAGGCTGAGGTGGAGGCCATGACAATTGACTTGACGACTGTCAGAGATGATGAAGTGCTGCTAATTCAAGTAGATTACAAAGTTGGAAAAAAATGGGAACCACTTTCGAGTGTCATTCTGGATGGAGGAGCAGGAGTAAACATCATGGGAGTACATCTTCAACAGAGGATGGGCATCACAAACTTGAAGCTAGCACCTTTCAAAGTGCGGATGGCAGATCATCGAGTAGTGCAAGCTATTGGTATGATTGAGAAAATGCCGATACGAGTGGGCAAGGAGAAGTTCAAGGCCAGTTTTCTAGTTCTCGATGTGCAAGGAGCATATGGAATGCTACTAGGGCACCCATGGTTGCAAACGGCACAGGATTTTCATGACTATGCTAATCAAACTTTGACTATACAAGGGGCCAGTGGGGCAGGATCCAGATTCAGACAAACAACACTAGAAGCTAGAGAAAGGAGCTGAGACCTAAAGAAATATGCCAGAAGTATAAGATCAAGAAGATTGAAAGGATGTTAGTAGCTCTAAAAAAATTTCCCTTAGCACAAATTGATCTCAATGCAGTTCTACTGAACAAGGAGCAGGCTGACAAACAGAAGAAGCAGTTTCCAGACCAGTTTACTGAACTCAATTCAGGAGAACGTTCAGTTCAATTAACTGGAAGGCCGGAAGAATCAATTGAATCCAGCACGCCAAATGAGCCAGCACATTTTGGGGAGGACACGATAAATCAGAATAGTAATTCGGAACTCAAAGGGCCATCTTGGGATTACACCGAAGAGTCAACCAAGAGAAAAGGCGGCGGGCCTAACTGGTTACTCCCAGATGACCAAGAGATCAAGGAATGGAATCTAGGCTATGAAGACACCCTAAAATGATCAAAGTTAACAAACATCTCAACCCTACAATGAAGGAGAAAGCACGCAGAATGTTCCAGAATTACAAAGATGTTTTTCCTGGGAACACACTGATCTAAAAGGGGTGGATCCAGAGGTCTGCCAACACAGGATACCACTGAAGCCAGATGCCAGGCCAGTGAGACTACAGCGGTACTGAATGAATCCCAATTATGCTAAGAAGGTCAAGGAAGAGATTGGCAACCTTCTCAAAGCTAGGTTTATCACTGAAGTAGCCAGTAGCAATTGGTTGTTTCCTATTGTAGTTGTTTCCAAGAAGAATGGGAAGTTGAGAGTATGTGTAGATTATAGGAAACTCAACGCTCAAACCATCAAGGATCCATTCCCATTACCCTTCACAGATATGTTGCTTGATGAGATTGCAAGGTATGAGATGTACAGTTTTATAAATGGATATAGTGGCTACAACCAGTTACAAATTGCTCCTGAGGATCGGGGGAATACCACTTTCATTACAGAGTGGGGAGAATTTATGTATCTGGTAATGCCATTTGGCCTATGCAATGCACCAGCCACTTTCCAGTGATGTATGATGGAGATATTCAATGAGTTTCTTCATCGGTTCCTCGCCATATTCATGGATGATTTCACTGTATATTCAGCCGAGGAACAACATTTATTATTCCTGGAAATGGTTTTTAAGCGCTGTCAGGAGAAGCGGATTTGTCTGAATCCATTCAAATCTGTTTTCCTAGTTTGGAAAGGACAGCTACTGGGACATGTGGTATCCCGCAATGGAATAGAAATGGCCAACGATAAGATCCAGTGCGTTCAGTAGGCCAAGGCGCCCAGGAATGCATCTGAGTTAAGTTCTTTCTTGGGATATATTAACTTTTACAGAAGATTTGTGCATAAATTTTCCTCCCAAGCTTTACCACTGTATAAGCTCACAAAGTAAACCAGCAAGTTCAATTGGACTGCTGAGTGTGAGGAAAGTTTCCAGAAATTAAAAAAGTGCCATTATCAGTAAACCAGTCCTTTGGCAACCAAATTGGGATGTTATCTTCCATGTACATGTGGATGCGTCGGGTCTAAGCGATGGGGGCGATACTAGCCCAGCCAGATGGAAGGACTGACTATCCTGTCTACTTTGCTAGTCACAGATTCATCCAGGCTGAACAAGGTTATACAACCACTGAACGAGAGGCTCTAGGATGGTTTTCAGTGCTACAAAATCATTATTTTGCTAGGCAAATTGTTTCATTTCTATGTGGATCATTAGGCCCTATTATTCTTGATTAATAAAGTCATTATCAAGGCAGGCTAATACGGTAGATGATGTTTCCTTATGGAATTTGAATTTCAAATTTCCATAAACCTGGCAAGAACCATTGTGGCGCTGATTTCCTCTCTAGAGTACGGAGGGCTATTTTGAAGCGTCTTTAAGAGACGAACCAATGGATGCTGAATTATTTCAGATGGAAGCGGCAGATCAGTCGATCCTGAATTATATGAAGTATATCATTTTCTTTCTCAGATGACTGAAGCGAGAATCAGAAGAAGGCTCTGGTTATCAAAAGCTTAAGTTTACCATCATTGGGGGCTCACTCTACAGATAAGGTGTCGATGGATTCTTCGCCGATGTGTGCCTATGGAGGGAGAATGCAAGTTATCTCAGAGGCGCATAATGGAGAATCTAGTGGACACTTTTCTACTGATATTACTTTACAAGAAGATTCTGCAGGCTGGTTTATGGTGGTGGCAACATTGATATCTGATGTCAAAAGCTTTGCAAAACCTATGACATATGCAAAGAATGGGTAGACCCATAGCAACAGACATGACTCCTTTAACACCAGTACATCCACTGGGTGTTTCATGAAATGGGTTTGGATTTTATGGGACCATCCAAGAAGGTTACTCCTAGGAAGAACAGGTATAATCTTGATGGCTACCTGTTATGTAACCAAGTGGGTAGAAGCTAAGCTCTTCCTGACAACACAACCATATCCACTGCAAGATTTTATATTGAAATATTGTCTGCCACTATGGTTGTCCTGTGGAGATTGTGTCGGACCAAGTGACACACTTCATCAATGACACTATGGAGATCCTTATGGATATGCTTTCAGTCAAGCATCGAAATCCAAACCTTATTATCCAGATGCAATGGACAGGCCGAAAGCAGTAATAAGACCATTAAGACTATTCTCACCAAGATTATGCAGAAAAAGCCAGACCAAGTGGGATTTGAAGCTTTAGATTGCTTTATTGGGCATACAAACAACTTATAAGGTCACTACAGGATTAAACACCATTTAGAATGGTATATGGCACTGAAGCTTTGTCCCTATGGAGTTTGTTATTCCAAGTCTCAGAATGGCTGTAAAAATGGGTTAGATTTTAATCACAATCTTAAGAAGTGACTGGAGGAGCTTACCCAGTTAGATGAATTGAGACAACGGGCTATGCTGGAACAGGAGATTGTTCAGCAAAGAAGGAAACACTGGCATGATTGAAGAATTAAGGTTCGGAGTTTCAGAATGGGGATCTGGTACTCCTATATCAGTCCAAATTGGGTCCTAAGAAGCCGAATCTAAAGATAGCATGGGGAGGACCATTCGAAGTGGATTGGGTTTTCTCCAACGGCACGGTAAGATTGAAAGACCCATCTGGATTATTGCTGCCAGGGGTGTATAATGAGCTAAAATCAAGCTCTACTATTCAGAAGCCAGAGAGACTTGCCAGAACAAGGTACTGAGATCTGGGCGCTGAAGATCAAGAAATTCCAGAATACTAGTTCTTGGGACTTTTCATGTGCAACCAATTCCAAAACCAGTTCCAGAGCCCATTTCAAACCAGTACCAACACGACCAAGCCATGCTTATACCAAGACCAGAAAAGTGGGGACAAAGTTATCAATTTTTAGGGGACCAATGGTCAGATGAAATATCAGTGTAATCATTTCAAAGACGGGCAAAATTCTTGTCCAATGCATGCCTGCCATGTCATTTGCGGTGCACAAAGTTTAGGAAGGGTAAGTGGTGGAGCATTTGGGTGCAAACGCGTATAATAGTAAGGCGAGTAGGCGTTTTTCCTCGCAAATCTCCTGCGTGACACTTACCTTCTGCTGTCCACTCACCATCGCCGAGCTCTGAAGTTTCTTCACTGCAGCCGCAACCTCGTCCTCTGAGGAGATCATGATTGTCGTCTGTCTTTGCCATCCACACCTGGATAACGGTTTCAAAGAATCAAGTAAGTCATCTTCTTCTTCTCCTGCTTCATCATCTTCACGGTGCATGGGTAGAAGAAACTGTCTAAAAAGATGCAGGAGACTATTGACGAAACCCAAGCCCTTATTACTGCTACAAAGGCAACTCTTCCACTCATCTTCATAGCAAAATTCAGCGCTATGTGTTTACTGAGCAAGCTAAGACTCTACTCCAACTGTGGGAATTTCATGTGGTTTTGCAAGCCACGAGAATTGAGTTTGATACAGCCATCATAAGGCAAGTCCTGACTCTTTTAATGCTGAAGATAGCAATGCTGTGGTTTATGCAAGAAGGTGTCTGTCACAACCAGAAAGTATTGCTTATGCATTCCGCATGCCAAACGAGCCCAAGCCATTTGTGTCAACTGTAGAGCAGATCAGTGCAGCTCTGAAGAAGATGATGCTGCCAGGAGGAAAAGGAAAGACAGTGCGCAAGGGATTCCAGTAGCAGGACTGGAAGGTCCCGCTGCCTACCGATTTGTGGCTGAAGCTGCGAGTTTGAAGAATAATCCGATATATATGTCAGAGAAACGTTTTGCTATGCTTTTAGCAAAAAGTCTGGATTTCAAAGTCTCTATCAACGTCTGCCAATATTGTCACATAATGTGCTTCAACAAACTGCCAAGCTGAAATCTCAAAGTGTATTCAAGGCTTGGTATGTTTGGCAGTTTTTGTACTGGGCAACTGCTCCAAACACCCGTGATCAGGTGAGAATGGCTTGGAGCCAAAAGCCGTTCCCAATATCTAGGAATATAGACTTGTCATCGGATGAAAAGAGCCACAAAGCCAGTCAACCCCCACAAGACAGAAAAAAAAGGCTAAACAAGATGAAGCCAGTTCAAAGAAGCCAAGGACGACACTGACTAAAAGCACTGCTCTCCTGAAGCAGTTGGAAAGTCAAATCAAACAGTGTCTACTGAAAAGGATTCCAGTTAGCCAGACTGAACAACATACTGACCACCACTGTGGAATCAACCAGTCAGCAGTCCATATTTCAGTAACCACCAGTACTGGACAAGATGAGTGAGAAAGGGTCAGTCCTGACCAGTCAGCATACCAGATTGATAAGGGCAAAGCCCAGCTTCTCCAAATCCACTTGTAAGTTTCCATCCCATATAGTGAAGAAGCCTTGCACTTAACAAAGAAAGACAGGTTACAACACTGCAAACTCATCCGCTCAAGGACGTCTCCTATTGCAAAAATCTGATTATGCTGCATTACCTTATCTGGCTTCTATCACACTATGAGCCAACTGACTCTAACCCATCAACACTTACTGATGTTTGTTCAGTACTCATTCAGTCATCATGGAATACTATTGTCAATTGCATGGACAAATACTAGATGCTGTAGGGTCAGAAGGTGAGTTGAATAAAGTAAAAACGGAACTAAAGTAAGCTGAGGAGCACATTGAAAAGCTCGAGCAAGGGAAGCAGCCCAGAACCTGCGCCACAGTATCATTGAGATAGGACTATTCAGCAATTACAAAGTAAGCTAGCCAAGGTAAAGCTTGAGATGCAGACCATGCGGGAAGAAAAAGCAGAAGCTGAAGGAGCTGCTGATCGGTTGAAACCATGTTGAGAATGAAGCGAGCTGAGTTCAACTCTTTACTGATCTGCCACAATGCTCTGAAGGCCACATTAACAGAAAGATATATCTATAATAATCTGGCCTATATCTTGAATCCAGCAGCAATGCTGTTTTCAATATAGATAACTTGAAGTCTCTTATGGAGACGATGCAGAGTGATTTGCAGGATAAAGTTATTGAATATAACAGTGCTCTGACAAATCAAGCTATCCTTGATTACATTGAAACATCAGAAACGCCATTGAGGAAGACGAGGATAAGGAGGAAGAAGAAGCAAAGAAAGAGGGTGAACCAGAAAAAGGGCATGATGATGATGATGATGATGCCTCTCCTCCATCTCCACCTTCAGAACCTGATACTGGTGGTGCAGGGACAACAGGAGGAAATGATCAGTCTCAGGCAGACCAACTAGACCAGCCTGAAGGCAGAAGTCGAGCCATCAACAGCTGGGAAAGCAACAACCTAGCAACACTCGAAAATCAATGCACACCATCATAACACCAGTTGGGGATGTTTAAGGGAAACTCAAGCTGTGTGACTGAGGGACTAGCAGGTGATGAGCAACATTCATTACAGCTCATCACGCTGAACAAGAGATTGAGACATCAGCAGCTCCTATAACCAGGCGGTATCTTGAGGATGATGAACTCATCTCTAATCTGGAGCGCTTTCAACGACTGTATGTCGGCGCCAGGGAAATGGTGGAGCATTGTTTACCATATACATGTGGTAGTGATGTGTGTGAACACACTAGGACCGCCGGGCATTTTTTCCCTCTTTAGGAGGTTTTTTTCCCCCGTGCATTGTATATACGCCCATCACTCTAGGCTATCTATCTTTCCATTGCACACTAAGTAACACACTCTCTATTGTGTGCCTTGAGCTTCCTTCGTCTTCTCCAAGCTGTGTGTTTCTTCTCTGCAACCCTAATTCCAACAATTGGTATCAGAGCAGGTCACATCCTCCCGGCTTAGTCGCCAGCTGCTCCAGCACACTCGCCTGCTCACTTTCTCCGATTTCAGAGTGAGCTTTGGCGAGCGTTCATAGGTCGACAAATATTTTTGGGTCAGCTCGAAGAGCTGGGTCTGCTCAGAATTTTGATTTGGGCTCATTTCCGCCTCCGTTTCCACTACTGGCAGTACTGCACAGGCTATTTCATCATTTTGTGCAATTTTCTGTCAGTGTCGTTTTCTGCATAACAGGTGCCTTATAGTCTTCTACGGTTTGTGCTATATAGCACAAGTTGTTCCCGCTCCATTTCTCCTATTTTCGGGCAGTTTTCACATCAGGTGCAACATTTACCATGGCTGACAACAACAACACAGATGTGTTCAAGATGTTTGCTGCTGAGGACAGGTTGGATGGGGACAACTACCCTATGTGGGCTTATATGATGCAACATGTTCTTGTGTCAAAAGGTGTTTGGAACATTGTGCAGGGCATTGATGTACGTCCTGGTTCTGAAGATGTAGGCGATATTGAGGATGTTGCAGTCTTGCTGCAAGGATTGCAGCTGTTAGAGTTGTTTTGCCTACGGCAGAACAAGCTCGTTGGGTTAAGGATGCGCAGCTCATGCATTGATTGCGTTGTCTGTGAAGCGCACCATTATTCCTCACATCCGTTCATCAAAATCTTCAAAACAGGCTTGGGATATTCTAGCAGGTCTTTATGCAAGCCGCAATGAGGCTAAAATTGCTTTGCTGCGTAAAGAGCTAGAGTCGAAGATTATGCATGAGAAAGATGATAGGACACTTTCCTTGCTAGTGTCAAGGATATCAATGAGCAACTCATTTCTGCAGGTGAAGTCATTTCGGACAGTTCCCTTGTGCAGACTGTTCTTGATGCCTTACCAGATTCCTACCAGACTTTTGCTAGTACTTGGAGACTGATGACCCAAGAAATCCTGAAGTTGTCAAGTTTGATGCATTATGCACATTGCTGTTCAAGAGTCACTTTCTAGAAAAAACAGGACTAGCAGCGTGCAAATGAATGGCTTTTTATTGCTTCTCAAAGAAAGGGTGGTAACAGTAATGCAGCCACTTCTTATGGTTCTGCTGCGAGTGGCAAAAATTCTGTTCCTAATGCTTCTGCTGGCAGCACTTCGTCTGGCAATTCTGGTGATAAGGGCAAAAAGAAGATGCGTTGCCATTATTGTAAAGCCAATGATCACTTGATCAAGTCGTGTCCTAAGTTGAAGGCCAAAAGGCTAAGAAGAAAGAGGGTGGTTCCACCGCAATGCTGGTTCCACTACAAATGCAGCCATTGTTGAGTCTTCTGTGAAAGGAGATTGTGATGCTGATGTTGATGCAGAATGGCCTTTTAGCGCAGAGTGCACTTACAATCCTGCTGTCCATGATGCATGCTTGTCAGTTGCTGCTGAGATTCACATGTGTGGTATTTCGACAGTGGTGCTACAAAGCACATTACCTCACATCGTGAATTGTTTACCTCTCTCGAGTCTGTCCCTCATGGGAATTCAATCACTTGTGCCAACAACGCCTCTTATCCAGTTCAGGGATTTGGAAAGATTGTGTTCACTGCTGCTAATGGCAGTTCCTTCACACTTGTTGATGCACTTTATGTACCTGGGATCAAGAAGAATCTCTTGTCTGTATCCGCACTTGCTAGACTTGGACTTGTAGTCAAATTTGTAGATGACAGATGTACAGTTCATGATCTCAGTTTTGGTGATGAAATTGTTGCATTTGGGCTTTTGTGCCGTGGCTGTATAAGCTCACTTTGTATGACAAGTGTGGACAAAATTTTGCAAATGCTGTTGCAGATTCAAGGGCTATTTCAGATGCAAAACTTTGGCATGCACGTTTTGGTCATCTGAATTTTGCCAGTTTGCTGCGTTTGCAGAAATCTGATATGGTTGCTTCTTTGCCGCCTCTTGAAGCACCTGTCAAACATGTTTGTGAAGGCTGTATTCTGGTAAAATGCAGCGTTCTAAGTTTCCAAAGGATGGTTCAGTTAGGGCCACATGCAGGTTGCAGCTTGTGGATAGTGATGTTTGTGGGCCCATGCAAACTCCGTCCTTGGGCAATTACCTGTACTTCGTGACTTCATTGATGATTACTCCAGGCATGCATGGGTATTTCCGCTTATAAAGCGAAGTCCGAAGTTTTTATGTGCTTCAAACAATTTTTGGCTATGGCTGAAAATGTCTCAAAATGTACTATGGGCACCCTCCGTTCCGATCGAGGGGGGAGTATATGTCTCATGAATTTAATGCATTTCTGGCTAGTCGTGGGATAAAACACCAATGTACAGTGCCTTATACACCTCAGCAAAATGGTGTTGCTGATAGGAAAAACAGGTCACTAACGAAATGGCACGATGTATGTCAAAAGTCAAGCTTTGCCGCATTCTTTTTGGCTTGAGGCCATCATGTGTGCCACTTATGTACTTAACAGGTGTCCTACGAAAGCTTTGCAGTCTATTACTCCATATGAAGCATGGCATGATAGAAAACCTTCTATTGAGCACATGCGTGTTTTTGGCTGTTTGGCATATGCTTTGGTGCCACAAGTGCAGCGCAGAAAATTGGATGATAAGGCTTCAAATTGTATTTTTGTTGGTTATAGTGCTGAAAGCAAAGGTTACAAGTTGTATCATCCGCAAAAAAAACGTATTCTGGTTTCACGGGATGTAGTTTTGTGGAAGACTCTGTTCAGCCCTTGCTGTCATGTACTAGAGACAGTAATGTAAGCTCACAGGACATTTATGACACTTTGTTGCCTCTTTTCAGTGGTGGAAATACAATGTAAGTTCCAATGAGGCAAATGTACAGCCTATGGGGGTTTCTGAAAATGTTTTAGAACAGCCTATTACTGATGCAGATGTACATGATTACTTGATGAGGAAAGGGCTGAAAATGAGCAGGCTAGAGGTATGCCAAAATGCTGGTGCACACTTTGCGTGACAGTAAATTGGATGCACCTTTATCTAGTCGTACTCGTTCAGGCTCTCGCCTTGCATCTTATGCATCAGATTGTTATGCTTTGGCTATGTCTAGTTTACATGATGTTGAGGAGCCTCTGTCTTTTGATGAAGCACAGAATTCAGAAAATTGGATTGCTGCCATGAAATCAGAATATGATGCACTTATAGAGAATGACACATGGACTTTATGTGATTTGCCTCCTGGCAAAAAGGCCATTGGTACGAAGTGGGTTTACAAGTTGAAACGCAAGCCGGATGTGAGATCGATCGCCATAAGGCTCGACTTGTTGCAAAAGGGTTATGCACAACAAAAAGCATAGATTATGAAGAGACTTTTTCCCACTTGTCGTATGACTACTGTGCATTTTCTATGTGCATTGGCAACTCATTTTGGTTGGGATGTACATCAATCAGACATTGTTACTGCTTTCTTGAATGGTGACATATTTGAGGAAGTTTATGTAACGCAGCCTCGCGGTTTTGTCATAAAAGGACAAGAGGACAAAGTGTGCAAATGTAAGAAGTTTGTATGGGTTGAAGCAATCTCCTCGTGCTTGGTATGAGAAAGCTGACACTCATTTGGTTAAACGAGGCTTTCGTAACAGTCCAACAGAAAGCACATTGTATGTAAAGCGTGAGGATGATGTATTTCTCATTGTGGTTCTTTATGTTGATGATTTGCTGATCACTGGACCAAATGAGAGACATATTGCTGAATTAAGGCTGATTTGAATGCTACTTTCAAGATGAAAGATTTGGGGCTGTTGCATCATTACTTGGGTATACAGTTTAAGCAGTGTGATGGTGGTATTGCCTTGTGTCAGAAAAGTTACATAGAGACATTGCTATGTAAGTTTGGACTTGAGGATTGCAAACCTATTGCCACTCCCATGAAAACAGGTTTGAAGTTGAGTCTACATGATGCTGGCGATCCTGCTGATGTCACTCTTTACCACCAACTACTGTTGGCTGCCTCATTTATGTATGCAACACGAGGCCAGATATTCAGTTTGCAGTCTCGCAGGTCAACAGATTTATGCATAGCCCAGGGTCTAAGCATTGGCAGGCTGTCAAGAGGATTTTCCGCTACCTTAGTGGCACTTTACATCTTGGCTTGTTTTATCCCAAGGGGGGATCATTGCCGCCAGAATTACATGCTTTTTCGGACTCAGATTGGGCTGGTTGTTTTGACACGCGAGTGTCCACAAGTGGTTTTTGTTTCATGCTTGGCAGTTCATGTATATCATGGTTGAGCAAGAAGCAACCTACTGTGGCCACTTCGAGTTGTGAGGCTGAGTACAGGGCAGTCTTCACAGCTACGGTTGAGTGTGTATGGCTCAGACGCCTTATGGCTGACTTGGGTGTTGGACAGGACACTGCCAACACTATCTACACTGACAGTCAGAGCGCATTGGCAGTTGCGAGGAACCCAGTTTTTCATGCTCGCACAAAGCACATTGAGGTGCATTACCACTATGTCAGGGAGAGGCTCTCAGCAGGAGAGATCAGCTTGCTTATGTGCCAACACAGGACAACCTTGCAGATCTTTTCACAAATGCATTGTCTCGTGAGAAGCTTGAAGCTTTCCGCAAAGCTTTGGGCTTACTCCCCTTTGTGGACTGATCCTGTCCTCAGGGCATGGCACTTCCCTTTACTCATGTGCCAACTCTCGTTCACCGCATCACTCCAGGGGGGATTTGTTACCATATACATGTGGTAGTGATGTGTGTGAACACACTAGGACCGCCGGGGCATTTTTTTCCCTTCTTTAGGAGGTTTTTTCCCCGTGCATTGTATATACGTCCATCACTCTAGGGCTACTATCTTTCCTTATGCACACTAAGTAACACACTCTCTATTGTGTGCCTTGAGCTTCCTTTGTCTTCTCCAAGCTGTGTGTTTCTCTCTGCAACCCTAATTCCAACACATTGGAAATCAGCTGCTTTTCATGATCAAGAGGCCTGCCAATTGCCTGCGCATCCCAATACAATACAATTTGTTAGAGAAAGGTCCCTGAATGGATACTAACTACTGAAGAGAGAATTAACCAATCCACATTTGCAACGACAGACTACTATAGATTATCGCTCTCGGGCCATGGAATTAGAGCTTCTGCTGGGGAACTAGCCGACATATAAATGCATGAAGGATGTCAAGAATAAATTGAAAGAGGTCTTAGTGCAAATGCAGATTGCTAGGGGAGTTCTGGATCAAAGGGTGCTCACTATTCTTGAAGACCAAACCGCCACCAGCAAGGGACCTCAAACTTGAATGTCAGTGGGAGAACAGGCAATTGCTCTCTGACGACTGTTTCAGCTGGTTAAAGTAATCAAAAGATGATGCAGCAAGAGAACCAGGATGTCCTTAACTTCTTGGAATTTGTGCATGATTCCCCAGTTCTCTTGTATGCTTTACCAGCAAGAAGAGGCAGAGTTGCCAAGATTTTTTCCATCACTCTACTCTCAACATCTAGAACCATCGATCGGCTCACATATTTCAAGATTACTGATGATCTTCAGGATTGCTATGAGCGATCGATTGGGAATGGAGAACCTGGCAAACTCTGTTCAATGACGCTCTCCAATTGAATGATCTCCAGGAGCTGAGAGATGAGGTGTAGAAATCAAATTGTGTATGGACCACTGGAAAATTCAGATCAGAGGCCTCCTAAGATCACCACCAACTGCTGCAACTCAATGTTGAGTCCTCTAAAGTGCCTAAAAAGGACATTACGGCTAAACCAGCCTCGGACCATAGTACAGAGAGATGGCTGAGATTCTTTTTGAAGCTCGGATCAAAACCAATTAGCCTCTTTTAGAAGGATGGATCCATACAGCCTCGCATTGTCACAAACTGGCTAGAACTTGGCTCACCAAAGGCAGACGCACGCTCTATGATCCTGACACCAAAACTCATCATCCTCTCACGCCTTATGAAATCGAGATGACCACAGAAAGGCGGGATCAGCTTGAGCAGAGGCCCTTTACAGGCTCATTCAGAAGGAGAATGCTGGTGCTGGGACTTCTCAGACGCCATCCAGGCCAAAGGGTAAACGGAAGCGGGTTCACTGGAAGATACTGGGTAGTTCAATCTCAGAATTTTCTAGGATTTTCCCGCCCCTTCAAATCAGACGGTGGATTTTTCCAGCAGTTTCCGCAGCAGACACTAGATTTTTCCACTCAGGGGTTGGTGTCACTTGGCTGGAAGACCCTTGGAATTACAATTATAAGGGTGTCAAGCACTCAACAAGCCGGCACTAGAAGAATCAGACGGTGGATTTTTTCAGTCCAACTTGGGGTCTCTTGGCTGGATGCCCCTGGAACTACAACTATAGGGGTGTTCAAGCACTCAACGAACAAAATTCCAAAAGAATCAGACGGTGGATTTTTTCTTAGAAATTTTGGAATCTTGCCAAAATTCAAGAAAGGAGGGAAGGATGTAGATGGTGGAGAGAGTCTCACTGGGTGGGAACCGCTCCTGTGAGACGAATAGCAGATCAGACAGTAATTACCGCGGAAGTTACCAGAGTAACTCCCAAGGCATATAAATAGGACCCATTACATTGTAATCAGTTTGGCATTATTTGGGTTGGTATTGTCGGCTGTACTTTTGCTTAGCTTTTGATTCATAATCCTAATTCCTGAGCTGTTCTTGAGCTACATCATCTTTATCTGTAATATTTCATCTATAATCCTAAATACAACAGTCCAATGTACTTCAGTCATATATACTTTGTACTCATTCTCTCTGAATCTGAACATCATTCTCAGTATTTCAGTCTGTTTCTCTCATTTCATTAGTATTTATTGTATTCTATTTAGTTTCTATCTCCTTTTCCAGTTCTACTACTTGAACTAACACATCACCAGTAGCTGTAAACTTCTAACACTAGAATCAGTTATCTAAAGAGATCAACTCCAATTCCACAAGCCCATGGAAAATAAAGACAAAAGTGATGCAAAGGGAAAAATTAATGCCCAAAATTTTTCCCAAGGCCATTCCAACACAATCGGTCCAAGGAGAAAGGAGTTTACAAAGGTAAAAATAAACTCTCTCCTGAAGAGCTTGAAACTTTTCGCAAGGATCACAAATGTTTCAAGTGTGGGGAGCAAGGACATGGTTATCGTTCTTGCCCCAAAAGAAATGCTCGCAATGAGACTCTAGAGCTTCCACTATCGAAGCTCCAAAAGAGGATGCTCATTGTAAAGGATCACCTCTCTCCTATGCTTGGGGAAAGGTAAGGGAGCATGATGCCTTCATCTTGTTTGACCCTGGTTCTACTCACAACTTCATATCAATGGAGTTGGCCACCAAGTTGGGCATTCAAGCTTTTGAGATGGGAGATGCTGTAACTGCCGATGCCGCTTTCAAGGGATAGCAAGCCTCCCATACTCCCTTGATTGGGAAGTTGAGGCGGCTTCATGTCCAAAGCTATGTCGACAAAGAAGAATTCTTTATCTCTCCTCTCCAACATGAGATCTATCCTAGGGTACCATGGTTCAACCGCATGGCTGCCAACATGAAGTTCCCTGAAAGGAGAATCTACTTCACCTACAGGGAAAGAATATGTATATAGATGCTAATGAGTCTGGTCGTACTATACCACTTTTAAATCTTCTCGCCCATGATAAATCAATAAAAGATCAATTTCTGGTACATGATTTTTGTCAAAGAGTCTCTAAAAGGTCCTAATGTTTCATCAAAGGTGAAAGTTGGGGTATAAAGCCCAATGTGGTCGCCCAGGTAAGTGGGGGGTCCGCCATGTATGTACACATATTCTTTTGTAAAAACCTAATAAGAACTCACTATGCTCTACACATTACAGTAGAGCGAGTTCACCATATCGTCGTGCTCTTCTTCTCGCACTCTCTCTCGCGTCACACTTCTCTCGTACTCCTCGTACTCCTTCAACTGGTATCAGAGCTCAGATCGAGGCTCGAGGCAGCATTTGCAGGTAGCCAGATTCTCCTGCTCAGATTGGAGTGAGATTCGACAGGTGAAGACACGACCCCAAATCTTGTGGGAGATCCCATAGGGCTTGGTGTTCTCAGAATTTCATTCTGAGGTCAGCTCGGCCACCGTTCGGCTTCAACAAAGTTCTACGCAGGCCATTTTTGACTACGTGGTCTCAGCGGGTGCAGATCTGACTCTGCAAATTTGGGGTTTCGGCCTACGACTGCAGGTGTTGAGGATATCGGCACTCCTGGAGTGTTGATTTGTGGTTGTCTACACATCGAAGGACGGCTCACAGTTCTTGGTGTGTCATATACGACACGGACACATCTACACACAGACTGTTAGGCGACATTCACTAGTTCATCAGGTAGCTTGTGTTTGCTGCTTGATATTCCAGATTTCATCCTAACATTGCAGGTACTTCCACATGGGATGTATTGTAGAGATGATGTATGTCTGTTGAGGGTTTGCTGGTTGTGAGTCACGCAGCAAACAACCGCTGTAGCGGTTACAACATATAGTGGGAAATTTGTGGATGTATGACTTTGTGGGAAGTCTATTACTGTCAGATTTACTGCAGCCTTTGTTGAAGGGTCGAGTGAGGTTTTATTGAGTTGGGGGATTCTCGAATGTTGAGATCCTTTCGGTGATACAGGTCTTGGAGCAATCCCTCGAGCACCCTTAGATAGGCAGCTAGGATGTATTGACTGTTGAGTTAGACAGTTGGGATTGCATCTTTGCTTTACTGTCGTTGAGGCATTGTCACACTCTATGCTTACAACGAGTGACAGGACAGTGAGAGACAGTACAGGTGCAGGACAGGTTTACCCACAGCTTACAGTGTTAGAGAGACAGTGGTTTTTTGAGTTGTTTTTTGGTCTGTTTTTTAGTACACCAGAGCCATTTTACAAAGGAGACTCTGCCGAAATTTATGCAGAATCTGAAGCTTTATTGGTTCATTTGACAGGTTGATATTGGTTCAGAGGTCAGTTTACAGGGGAAACTCTGCCGAATATTTCCCAGGAAATTAAACTACTTGAAGCGTAGCTATGGCTGGATCATAGGACAATGCTCTTTACAATATCAAGAAGCTGGATGGAACCAATTTCCCATTGTGGAAGAAGCAGATTTGGCACATGTTGGTACAAAAGAAGCAGATAAAACCTATAAAGCTCAAGGGGATAAAACCAGAAGATATGGACGAAGATGAATGGAGCGAAATGGATGAATTGGCACTCTCTACCATTATTGTTGAAGTGATGAAACAGGAAACAGAAGGAAGACAGCAACTCAGAGTAGGAAGAAGATGGAGAAGGAGAAGACACAGAGCTTGTGTACGAGATCTCTGTAGTCTGTCTCTCTGTATTAGAATAATTAGAGTATACAAACTTAGAGCTACAAAGCTTATATGAAACCCTAAAGATAAGGTGTCCTTTCACACCAGATGTCCGGGGGGAAAAACCCAGTGGAGAAAAGTGCCCCTGGTGAAGCGCGTATACACACTAACACTACTACATGTCTACAAATCCCCCCTGTAGTGATAGTGTGAATCCGTATAAGGTAGCAGATCATCATGTGTATGAGAGTAAGCCCAAAGCTTTTCGGAAAGCTTCAAACTTTTCTTATGATAACGCCTTCGTAAATAGATCTGCAATGTTATCGTGTGTAGGACAGTAAGTTAGTGTGATCTCTCCTGCATTTAGCCTTTCCCTTACATAGTGGTAGTGAACCTCTATATGCTTTGTTCTTGCATGAAATACTGGATTCTTGCAACTGCCATAGCACTCTGACTGTTAGTGAAAATGGTAGTGGTGCCTGTTGACACTCACAAAGATCTGTCAATAACCTGTGTATCCATACACAATCAACTGTTGCCGTGAAAGCTGCCCTGTACTCAGCTTCACAAGTTGATGTAGCCACTGTGGGTTGCTTCTTGCTTAGCCAAGATATACATGCATTTCCAAAGAAAAAACAATTGCCACTTGTGGAATGTCGTGTGTCAAAATCACCAGCCCAATCTGAATCGCTATAACCAAGAAGCTGCATAGAACTGTGCTTTCCATACATATCCCCCCTTGGAAAGAACATGGCAAGATTAGGGGTACCTGAAAGGTAACGAAGTATGCGCTTCACAGCCTGCCAATGATGCATACTTGGGCTGTGCATAAAATCTGCTTGCTTGTGAAACCCCAAATTGAATGTCTGGACGAGTGTTGCCTGCCAAATATATCAAGCAACCAACTGCTGCTGCATAAGTATGTACATCAAAAGGTCTCCAGCATCGTGCATGCTCAACTTTGATCCAGTTTCTACAGGTGTAGAGATTGGTTTACAATTTTGCATACCAAACTTGTCCAAAATTTTATGCAAATATTTTTCCTGCAACATGTATGCCATCCTCTGATTGCACAAACTGAATACCCAAGTAATAATGTAGCAAACCAAGATAAGACATCTCAAAGGTTTTCTCAAAGCATCTTTAAACGCTTCAATTTCATCTGCAGTATTGCCTGTAAACATATCATCCACAATAAAGTGTTAGCATAATGAGAACTCCATCTCTCTTTTTGACATACAAAGTACTTTCTATTGGACTATTCTGAAATCCCTGGCCAATCAAATAAGTATGTATCTTCTCATACCATGCTCTTGGAGCCTGTTTGAGACCATACAAAGCTTTATGCAATCTACATACCTTTTGCTCTTGACCTTTTACAACAAAACCACTTGGTTGACTTACATAAACTTCTTCCTGCAAATCACCATTCAAAAAAGCAGTTTTGATATCCAACTGATGCACTTTCCAACCATGAAGGCAGCAATTGCAACTAGTGATCTAACTGTGGACGCACGAGAAGTAGGAGCAAAGGTTTCATCATAATATATGCCTTTCTGTTGCGCATAGCCTTTTGCCACAAGCGTTGCTTTGCACCTGTCAACAGTACCATCTTGTTTCCTTTTTACCTTAAAAACCACTTTGTACCAATAGGCTTTTTACCTGTAGGCAAGTCCACTAGATCCCATTGTATGATTCTTATGAATAGAATCAATTTCTTGTTGTATAGCATCTTTCCACTGAACACACTCTAAAGCTTGTTCAAATGAATCAGGCTCATCTGCATCACAAAGAGTGCTAAAGCAAGACAAATCTACTTGCTCTCTGCCAAAAGTAGTACCAGCACGTGTTTTTCGTGGCAACGGTGCATCCAACTTGCTATCCTGCAAAGTTTTATGAACCCATTTAGGCAAGGTTCTTTCTTCCCTGAGAACTTCTTGCTCTTCACGGTGTCACATGCTGATCAAAAGATTGATCAAGATTATCAACCTGTTGTGATTCTTGATTCTCCACAAAAGAAGGAAGCAAACCTTCAAATACATCATGTGTCTGCATATGAGGTACATCAAAAGCAACCATAGGTTGAGCAGCAGTTTCTGCAAAAATTACATCACGACTTTCAAAAATCTTGTTTGTAGCAGGATTGTAAAGTCTATAACCTTTACTTCCACTACTGTACCCCACAAATATACATTTGATTGCCTTATCATCAAGCTTCCCACATAACTGCTGAGGGATGTGAGCATAAGCAAGACAACCAAAAACACGAAGATAACTGACTGAAGGTTTTCTGTCATACCAAGCTTCATATGGAGTAATGGTCTTCAAGGCACGAGTAGGACACCTGTTCAAAACATGTGCCGCACAAGCAACTGCCTCCATCCATAGCTTATGAGGCAAACTCTTAGCCTGAGCATACATCTAGCCGTCTCCATTAAAGACCCGTTTTCCTTTCTGCAACACCATTCTGTTGTGGTGTGTATGGCATAGTGCATTGGTGTTTAATGCCTTTCTTTCCCAAAAAATCCTTAAATGCACCTGACATGTATTCACCTCCTCGATCGGTACGAAGAGTCTTACTTTGCAACCTGTTTCATTTTCAACCATGGCGACATAATGTTGAAAAACTGCAAACACATCTGACTTTGCTTTGAGTGGATACACCCAACAAAACCTGGAAAAGTCATCAATGAAGGTCACAAAATAAAGGCTGTTTCCTATAGATGGCGTCCTCATAGGACCACATACATCACTCTGTACAAGCTGCAACTTTCGTGTCCCTCTAACTGAACCATCCTACGAAAATGCAAATCTGTGCATCTTTCCAAGAACGCAACCTTCACATACATGTCTTGGTGGCATCTCCAATAAAGACAAATCATGCACCATATTATGAAGTTGTAAAGTCATCAAACTGCCATAACTATCATGCCAAAATCTAGCATGCCACAACTCAGCATCCTGCATGGCCCGAGTCTTTGTTTCTACAATACATACCTGAATCTGCTTTTCATAACGATCTAGCACAAATAGTCCATTTTCCAGCGTACCTATAGTGATAAGAGAATAACCATTCTCTCGATCTCGTACAACACATTTGTCATCCTCAAAAATGACCCGAAGACCATTTTTTGCAAGAGAGGATATAGACAACAAATTCTTCTTGATCCCTGGAACATATAAGACATCTGGCAAGCATAAATCTGAACCATCTGAAATGGTAATCAAAATCTTACCAACGCCTTTGATTGGATAAGAAGCATTATTTGCACATGTCACCTTCTTTCCTGCTGGAGCTGCATCCAATGAACAAAACAAATCCTTCCTTGAAGTAATATGCCTGGATGCACCACTATCAAAGTACCAAATCATTTGTGTCTCGTCAACACTGTAAGCAGAAAAATCTGAACATACTACGAAAGCATAAGAATCTACATAATCCCCCAATCCTTTACCAACCAAAACATTTTTGGCCATAAAAGACCAAAGAGAATAGTTGGTACCATCCAATTTGTCTTTGGATGTAAACGCACCAAAAATCTCTTTCTCCGTAGATTGAGCCATACTATGGATGCACACAAGAGAGAAAAAGAACCTCTAAGAGATTCACAAATCTCGTCTCCAATGCAAGCAAAACTCTACACAAAATCTCAGCACAAAGCTAAGACAAGCTGCTTCCCAAAAGAACTGTTTACGTGAAGAAAATCTGTCAAAAAGCAGACCCTCTTGATCTAAACGCCTCCGAAAAGTAACTTCTGCTACGCTGCTCAGAACAAAATTTTGAGGGCTCGAACGGCCTCGAAAGGGGGGTAAAACCTCAGGTCACCTACTTAGAATACTCCCGGAACGTCGAGGATGCTCCCACGAGCAAATTTTTCGAAAACTGCCTGAAAACTGCGATTGTGCGCGCGGACGCGAAAACGCAAGTAGAGGCTCTGGAAATCACCTTGCTCTGATACCAATTGTTGAAGATGATGAAACAGGAAACAGAAGGAAGACAGCAACTCAGAGTAGGAAGAAGATGGAGAAGGAGAAGACACAGAGCTTGTGTACGAGATCTCTGTAGTCTGTCTCTCTGTATTAGAATAATTAGAGTATACAAACTCAGAGCTACAAATCTTATATGAAACCCTAAGAGATAAGGTGTCATTTCACACCAGATGTCCAGGGGGAAAAACCTAGTGGGAGAAAAGTGCCCCTGGTGAAGCGCGTACACACACTAACACTACTACATGTCTACAATTATGCTGACTTTGGCAGAAAGCGTTTACTTCAATGTAGCAAACGATATGTCGGCTTATCAAGCATGGTTAAAGCTGAGTGATCTTTATGAGAAGCAGAGTGCAGCTTCACAGGTATACTGGCTTAAGAATCTTGTTGACTTGAAGACGAAAGAAGGGACACCTATGTCCAATCATCTGAATGAATTCAACACAATGTACAATCAATTGTCAGCTCAAGGTGTCAAGTTTGATGAACCTGTTAGAGCTATGTTCCTGTTGATCACATTACCGAAAAGTTGGGACACTTTTTGCATAGATTTGAGTAATTCTGCACCTCCAGATGGTTTGAACATAGCAGGTGTAGAAGGAAGTCTGCTTACTGAAGAAACCGATAGAAAGACAATGGACAAAGGCAAAGGAACAACCTTAGTTGTCAAGGGAAGGACCAAAGAAAAGTACAAAGGTGGAAAGAGGAATCAGTCTCGTAGCAAGTCCCGCAGTGCTAAAGGCAAGAGTGACATAGAATGCTACCATTGTGGCAAGAAGGGTCACATGAAAAGAGACTGCAGAGAATGGAAAGCAGAAAAAGTCAAAGAGAAAGCTGAAGACCATGGTGAGAAGAACAGTGAAGATTCAAGAAATAAATGTGACAAACACTGTTGCAGAGGATGACAGTCTAGTGTCAGGAGACATCTACTTCTTGAAGAATACAATGGACTCGGCTCTTCTTACAGCATCTGATGGAAATGCACTGAGTGACTGGATTATAGACTCAGGGGCATCACTTCATGTGTCTCCAAACAAGGAGTGGTTTACCTCTTATGTGACCACTAAAGATCATGTTCGCTAGCAATGGGAAGACATGTGAGATCTTAGGTGTTGGAGATGTTCAATTGAAGTTTCAGAATGGCTCTTCTTTTCACGCTGAAGAATGTGAGACATGTTCCCGCAATTACAAAGAGCTTGATCAGCACAGGTTTACTTGATGATGCTGCCACGTCCCACTTTCACTTTTGGAACATGTGGAAGATATCCAAGGGTTCTATGACAGTAGCACATGGAGTAAAGCCTGGAGGACTTTACATGATTTATGTATCAAATGTCTCTAAAAATGTAATCAATGTAACCGAGCAGCCGAACGTTTCTTTGTGGCATAGCCGGTTAGGACATATGTCCAAGAAGGGAATGGAAATCTTGTCTCGTTCTGGTTATTTGCCTGGCTTTTCATTTAATGATTTTGAATTCTGTGAACATTGTCTGTATGGTAAGCAAACACAGCAGCCACATAAGCATAGAAGCAGTAAAAGAGATACACAGTTGGCACTTGTTCATAGTGATTTGTGTGGACCTATGCCTAACCTATCTCTAGGGGGAGCTTCTTACTTTATGACATTTATAGATGATTACTCGAGGAAATTATGGGTTTACTTTCTCAAGCACAAGGATGAAGCGTTTAGTGTTTTCAAAACGTTTGTGACACTTGTGGAGAATCAGAGTGGCAAGAAGCTTAAATGCTTACGCACTGACAATGGTGGAGAGTATGTTTCAAAGGCCTTTCAGGACTTTTGTGAGTCAAAAGGTATAAAACGTGAACTTACTGCTCCTTACAATCCTCCTCAAAATGGTGTTGCTGAGAGGATAAATAGGACCATACAAGAGAAGGTCAGAAGAATGTTGTCTAATGCACAACTGCCAAATGGGTTTTGGGCTGAAGCTGTATCAACAGCTGTTCATCTTATAAATAGATCTCCTAGCAAGGTTTTGCAGAAGGATTCAGTGGTAGAGATGGTATGGTCAGGCAAGGTGCCCTCATACAAGCATCTCAGAGTCTTTGGATGTGAGGCATATACTCATGTTCCAAAGGAATTTAGGAACAAACTTGAGCCAAAGAGTAGAAAGTGCATCTTTCTAGGCTATGGTAATTCTGGTGAGATGGGGTACAGACTTTGGGATCCCGAATCCAGAAAGGTTGTCCGCAGCAATGATGTTCACTTTAATGAATCCAAATATCATTCTAAACCAGAGAGGGTTGAGGAGATTAGAAGATTTGTCTTCCAAGAAGATGGACCTACACGTGTAAGACAAAATGTCAGGGCTCAAGAGGAGCAAGGACAGGATAGATTGGAACCACACGTTGTGGCTGAGCCTGAGCCACCTATTGTGCGTAGATCTGGACGGATCACGCAACCTCCTGATAGGTTTGTTCCATCTATGAACTATGTCATGTTGACTGATTGCAATGAGCCTTCATGTTACAAGGAAGCAATGCAAATGAAGGACTCCGGGAATTGGAAATTGTCCATGCAGTCAGAGATGACAGCTCTACATAAAAACTAGACATGGAAGCTAGTTAAATTACCACAGGGCAAAAAGGCTCTACCTTGTAAATGGGTTTACAGGTATAAGATCACCGCTCACGATAGTCAGCCAAAGTACAAAGCAAGGCTTGTTGCCAAGGGCTTTAAGCAAGAACAAGGCATTGACTTTGATGAAGTCTTCTCTCCGGTGGTCAAGATGACTACATTGAGATGCTTTCTTACATTGGTTGCCATATTAGATTTGGTGTTGCACCAAATGGATGTCAAGACAGCGTTCTTGCATGGTGATTTAGATGTGGAAATTTACATGCAGCAGCCAGAAGGTTTTGTTGAGAAAGGCAAGGAAGATTGGTATGCCAGTTGTTAAAGAGTCTTTATGGCTTAAAACAATCACCGAGGGCATGGTACCATAAGTTCCACAAGTTTATGCTTTCTCAAGGCAAAAAACGTAGCGAGTTCGATCACTGTCTATATACAAATAAGGCTAAGGATGGCAGTTGGCTGATCCTTACTTTGTATGTGGATGACATGTTGATTGCTGGCAAGCACTTGGAAGAAATTTCAGCTTTGAAGTCAAAGATTGAAAAAATCGTTTGACATGAAAGACATGGGTGAGGCAAGTCATATACTTGGTATGCGCATTGAGAGAGACAGATCAAAGAAGTTGATTTGGTTATCTCAAACAGAGTATATTGACAAGGTTTTGCAGCGTTTCAATATGGAGAAGGGAAAGGCATTGAGTGTTCCATTGCCACCATATGTGAAACTTAGCAAACAAGATTGTCCTGTGTCTGAGGAAGAACAGGCTAAAATGGATAAGATTCCATATGCGTCTGCAGTAGGTAGTTTAATGTATGCAATGATTGCTACTCGCCCAGACATTGCATTTGCAGTGGGAGTAGTAAGTCGATACGTGTCAAACCCAGGCACGAAACATTGGGAGGCAGTGAAAGGAATATTGAGATACCTGAAAGCTACAAGAGTATGTGTATATGCTATGGGAGTCACGAGCTAAGTGTAAAGGGTTTTACAGACTCAGATTATGCAGGTGACTTAGACAACCAAAGGTCTACGTCAGGGTATGCCTTTACATTGGCTGGTGGAGCAGTATCATGGCATTCTAGATTACAAGATTGTGTTACTCAGTCTACTACAGAGGCTGAATATGTTGCAGCATCAGAGGCATGCAAAGAATCAATCTGGATTAATCGACTAGTAACAGATTTGGGAATCAAAGAAGAGATGCCTGTGTTATATTGTGATATGTCAAAGTGCTATACAATTGGCTCGCAATCCAGTTTATCACCTCAAAGACAAAGCATGTGGATGTGAAGTATCATTCTCATCAGGGAAATGCTCGAGGATAAGCAACTTCAGCTTGTCAAAGTTCACACCACAGAAATCCTGCTGATCTACTTAAAAAGGACTTCCTCAGAGAGCTTTGCGCATTTTCGCAACAGTATGAGTGTAAGGTAGTACATCACTTCTCTACTCTCTTTTATATTAGCTTGCATAGTAGCTTCTCTCACACTTAAAGTACCACATTGGACTTTAAGTGGGAGGTTGTTGGGGATAAAGCCCAATGTGGTCGCCCAGGTAAGTGGGCAGGCCGCCAGGTATGTGTACACATATTCTTTTGTAAAAACCTAATAAGAACTCACTATGCTCTACACATTACAGTAGAGCGAGTTCACCATATCGTCGTGCTCTTCTTCTCGCACTCTCTCTCTCGCATCACACTTCCGTTCGTACTCCTTCAGTGAATGGTAGGAATCAAGAAGAGTTAGATTTGTCTAACTTTCTAAAAGGATTCCATAATGTGTTCATCGATGATATCCCTATGGACTTACCTCCAAAACGAGGGGACGATGACCATCGAATTGAGCTCCTATCAGGAAGCTCACCGCCTAACAAACCTCCCTATCGAGTTTCACAAGCTCAAAAAGAGGAGATCATGAGGCAAGTACAAGAATTGGTAGACAAAGGGATGGTGAGGCCTTGCTCCTCTCCCTTTTGTTCTCTAGTCTTTTTAGTGCAAAAGAAAGATGGTACATACCGCATGTGTGTGGACTATCGTGCACTAAACCATATCACTATCAAAAACAGATTTCCCATACCTCGGGTAGAAGAATTGTTTGATAAACCATAAGGCTCTACCTACTTCAGTAGGATTGACCTTAAAAGTGGCTACCATCAAATAAGGATAGTGAATGAAGACATCCTAAAGACCGCGTTTCGTACAACGTTTGGCCTTTATGAATATCTAGTCATGCCTTTTGGCTTGAATAATGCACCAGCTACATTCAATCGATTGATGGAGAAAATATTTAGACCCTACCACAAATTCACTGGAGTGTTCTTTGATGATATCATCATCTACTCCAATTCCTTGAAGGAACACAAGCAACATCTCCAAGTGATTTTTCAAGCATTATGGGAGAATAACTTTTTTCTCAATCAAAAGAAAAGAAAAATTTTCCTTCAAGAGATTCAATACTCATGTCATATTATCTCTCGAGATGGTATCCATATGGATCCATCAAAGTTGGAGGTAATAAAAGCATGGCCTAATCCAAGGAATCTACATGAGCTAAGAAGCTTTATTGGTATGTGTGCATACTATAGACGCTTCGTGGCAAAATTCTCTCAAATAGCAGGACCATTACATGACTTACCAAAGAAAAATGTTAAGTATTCATGGACTGCTAAGGAGCAAAGTGCTTTTGACAAGCTCAAAGAGAAGATTACCTCCCAACCAATCCTTATGCTTCCGGATCTCTCAAAGCCATTTGAGGTCCGATGTGATGCTTGTGGTGATTGGCTTGGAGCAGTTTTGCTTCAAGAAGGGCATGCCGTAGCATATGAGAGCCGAAGGCTCAACACGGATGAACGGGTCTTAGGCATTTATGAGAAAGAGTTGTTAGTTGTTCTACATGCCCTAGACACATGGAAGCACTATCTATTGGGGACTCCATTCATTGTACGAATAGACCATCAAAGTCTCAAGTACTTCATGATGCAAATAAAGCTTTTCAACAAACAAATGAGGTGGGCAAATTTTCTTTTGCAATTTAATTTCCACATTCCTCACATTGCTGGTAAGCAAAATCAAGTGGCTAATGCACTTTGATGACGACCAAAATTTAATGCTGTGTCAATAGCAACTCACAATGATCTATCTTCTATGATAGATGAGTATGCTACTGACCCTGACTTTAAAGATATAATGTCAGCCCTTGCTTTGGGGAAGAAAGAGGAACCATTCACCTTGCAGGATGGGTATCTTCTCCATGGAAATAGGCTATGTGTTACCCACTCCCTTCGTGAGAAAGTCATGTATGAATCGCATGCTCCTTCCTATGCGGGGCATAGAGGCATTCAACCTACTCTTCGAGGAGTAGAGACATACTTTTATTGGCCTACCATGAAAGTGGACATACCAGAGTATGTTTCAAAATGTGTGATATGCCAAAAAGACCAAGTATGATAGAGGGAAGCAATCTGGATTACTCTAGCCATTGCCAATTCCTAATTCACCATGGGAGAGTATATCCATGGATTTTATCTTTGGTTACCCAAGTCTATCCATGGGAATACGGGAATGTGGACAATAGTCGACAGGTTTAGCAAGCAAGAACACTTTATCCCTGTCAAGAAGACTATTAAGGCACACCAAATGGCAGCTCTCTTCATATCCCAGATTTTCAAAAACCATGGATTGTCAACATCCGTCGTGTCAGATAGAGATCCTAGAATGACCAGTAATCTCTGGAAAGGTCTCTTCAAAAATCTAGGTACAAGATTGAATTTCTCTTTGGCCTATCACCAACAAACGGATGGCCAAAGTGAGATAGCCAATCTTACGATTCTTGATCTACTAAAGACCTATGTTACAGAAGTAGATCAACGCTCACAATGGGAAAAAATACTTGCCTCTTGTAGAGTATGCGTATAATAATATTGTCTACTTCTACGGGAAAAGCGCCTTTTGAAATTATAAAGGGAAGACCTAAAAGTCCCTTACTACTTAAAGTACATGGGAAGATCTTCAGAGAGGTAATGTCATTAAATCTAATATCTAACCAACCCAAATGATTTTCTCATATTAAACTGATCATTCAATGTGGGATAATAAACGGGAACAAGGGTTAGATTATAGACATGTGCTTACGGATCTATCTCAACATTGGGCCAGTGGTAAAGGGGCCCAAATGAGAGATGGTTTGTCAAAGAGCAAGGTTAACTAATGGAGCTTAAAAGACCTTAGGGTTAGCTTCATTAAAGACCTCCAATGGTTAGTGTTAAAAGTCCTTTGACCTTAGGTAAGCTAGGGCTGAGCTTGAGGTGGGAACTCCACTTAAGGTACTTGTCATGCTTGATGACTAAGGTACTTGAGGTACTTGTCATACTTAATGAGGAAGGTGTTTGAGAAGCTTCCTATGCATGAAAGTCCCAAAGTTAGGGGAATCTTTGACCTAACCTTCCATTCACCCAAAGGGCACCCCTTTTCTCAAAGGGCACATGGGACACAGCTCAGACTCTCCCTAAGCTTAACAACATGGTGTGCTTGAGTGATATTGGTTGGGCTAAAGAGGGGTCCAATGAGCTTCTAGTTCCATCCAAAAAATATCTAGATACTTTCAAGCTCTCTCTCTCTCTCTCTAAGGGGTAAGGAGGACACTTGTCAAAAGACTACCCATGTACTTGACTGCATGCTGCATGTGATTGGGTAGGGGGAGAGGGGTCCAATGAGCTTGAAGCATGTGGAAAAGCAACAACTCACCCCAAGCAATCAAGGGGGGTGCTAGGGGGATATACACCACACACACACACTCATTTTGTGGAAAAATCCTCACTTGGAAAAAGTTGAGGAACTCCACCTCCTTCTCCAAGCTTGTGAAGAGTGAGAGCCTACACCAACACTCTTGGCTATGGAATGCAAATCCAACCAAGAGCCATGCTTCAATGCTTAAGCTTTCCATCTTCTCCATCTTCACTACTATGCTATTATGTATGCTAGTAAGAAGAGTAATGATAAGTGAGGAACTATTTCTTTCTCCTATGGAATGTTTCTTCTTCCTCTTCCCTATTCTCATTCCCCGCTAGCTCTCTCCACCTTTGAAGGTGTTTTAGGCCTTGGGACTGAGGCTTGGGATAGTTGATGCTTTCTACAAAGTTTTTGTTATGCTTGTGATGCATGAAGATTTCCATGTTCATTGCATCACCTAGGTCACAAGGAACACAAAGATTGTATTGTACCAAGTCTCTCTTGATGGGAGAAACTATAATACAAATGCCTATTGGAGGGGGGATCGGCTCTGTATGAATCCGGTCCTCAACTATTGTCATGTTCTCTAAACTCTCTCTCTCTCTTGCAAAAGTATTGTTCATGCCATGTTAACTAAGTACCATGTTTATGTTGCTACCATCAATTAAGTTCACCCACTATGCTCACAAAGGAGTCTTACCATACACCGAGCGAGTTTTTCCGAGCAAAGACAAACCCGAGCAAGTGTTTGTATGCAGTTTAAGTCTTCTGGTGAAAATTGACTTAGACAAAGCAGACAACCCTATCAAACCTTTCTTGACAATTTGGGACTCAAGTACTTGAGCACTTTTGACACCTAAACATTGTCTCGTCCAAATGCCTTCTTAAGGGGAGGATCACATAAGATCTACGATTTCTTAGTACTACTATGGAGCTTGTGAGCCTTGATGTAGTCCCATACTCGCTTGAGGGTATCATGCCTCGTGGTCTCTGAGGTTTGCAAGATGGGAGCCAGGTCGGCAGGCTCGGGAGTGGTTTTGAGTTCGGCGTTGGGCACTTTCTTGATCATCTATCCATCAACTCATCCAAAATGCAGAGCAATCACACTCTAGACCAGGGGCAAGATCCCGATCGTTGGCAAGACGAACGATCATAATCCATGGCAAGAAGACGGATTGGGATGCTCACGTTGAGCGATCGAAGTTGGCACCCCATACTGTAGCAACAAGGCTGCACGATACAGCATAGCATTGGACAGCCTGTACTACCGAAAATCACCTGCATGGACGAGAAGAGAGAGGTAGAGGTGATGGCGAGCCAACTTTACACGGCTTGCCAATGAGTGCTGACAAGATGGGATGGCTGCAACAACACACACAAAAACCCTCACTTATCCTCTCTCTCTCTCTCTCTCTCTCTCTCTCTCTCTCTCTCTCTCTCTCTCCTCTATCTTAAAGAGAGAGGAAAGTGCCGACGAGATGGGATGGCTGTAACAACACAAACACAAAAACCCTCACTTCTCCTCTCTCTCTCTCTCTCTCTCTCTCTCTCAAAGAGGACGCGTCAATGCAAATTTGCCAAAAAGGTAGTACATGAGCGAGCTAGCATGATGGAGAACTTGATTTCACCATGCAGGACTCTAACTACAAATGACCATAAATTAAGAGAAGTGCATGATGAGGCAGGTCGATGCAAGCGATGGTGATCAGATGCAGCTTCCGTTGTTGCCAAAGATGATGCGGGCGATGTTGATGTTAAGGCAAGGCAAGTGACGAGCGATAGGTTGGGCAAGGTAAGCTTCACACATAGAGAGTCAGAGCATGGCAGGCCGACACCAGATTCAGCAGGGATTGCCGGAGGAGACGGTTACGCTGCGGCACCACTCAGTCCAGCAATCGCCACCAACATCACAAGAAACATTGCGATAATGCGCTTATCGGAAGCCATTCCTCTAGTCTCTCTCTCTCTCTCTCTCTATCTCAGTAAAAAATAAACTGTAGAAAATGGTGATAGGGACAAAGTACACAGACCATCACTCTCTCTCTCAAATGCTCAAAGACGTGGAACACTTCAGCATAACGATTCTTCTTATTATGACGTTTCACTATGTTTATAATGTTTGTGTGTGTGTGTCTCCTTTCATATTAAGCGGACACAAAGCATTAGTTCACAATATTCCCCCTTAATGCGTGTGACTGCATAAGGAGATAGTAGATGCAAGATGACTCCAATTTTGTAAGGTGTTGGCGACACCCTCGATGCGCGCATGTCTACATGATTTAGGTAATACATTATGCGATGCAAACTAGAATGATCTTCAAACTGGCCATTTCTCCTTGAAGTAGAGATTGTTGATGGGGTGGATTTGATTTCTTCATTGGGATACATGCTATAGCATGATTTCCAATTTTGTAGTACAACAAAGGGGTTCTGAGTATCCAGCGCTCATGTTTGTGCCCATCCATTGATGACTTTTCTCTTGCAACTGCTTGACTTGGCAGGAGGGAGACTTTTCCACGGACTGTTTTCCTTCATCATGTGCAGTGAGGAATTGATCTTTAGTATGCGCAAAGGGTGTGGGATTATCTTCTTGTGCACCTTGGCTTGCAGTTTGCTCAGATTATCGCCTTGTGCACCTTGGCTTGCAATTTGCTTGATGTTTATAATGTTTGTGTGTATGTCTGGTCAATTTTTTAAAAAAGACGAATTAGTGGATTGTGAAGAATATTCCGAGGTTGGATCAAAAGATGAAAAAAGCATGAGGCTGAGGAGAGAAGGTGTCAAAAAATCTAACATGAGGTTTCAGATAGGTTGACAAATGGGCTGTCTCCGTCTGTCATGAAGCTTCTTTCTAGAGGGAAGCAAACCGACCTCTCTCTCTATCTCGCATGCGCTCGATGTAGAGCCTCTCGTCACTCGTGCAACCGACATGCCGAGGATAGTAGACAAGCGTCTTCCTGACCTACTCTCACTGTGTATCAGAGCGGTCGATTGCCTGCTTGTCTCTCTCTCTCTCTCTCTCTCTCTCTCTCTCTCTCTCTCTCTCTCTCTCTCTCTCTCTCTCTCTCTCCCCCCTCGACCCCGGGTTTACTGTCTACCATCAGCGTCTGTGATTGAGCCCTACAACAGAGTTCTGGCCACCCATGATGTTGTTGTCGAACCTTCCTCTCTTGAAAGTGCATATATTTCATGACATATAGCCGTAGAGAGTGGAGCGAAGGAAAATGCTTATTGTATGCTTTGGAGGATGACGTGAAGGTGTTGTGAAGTGTGCGTCAGTGCTATGCTGTTGCGTGTCTCCAAAGCAATGGTGTGTGTCTTTTTGCAAGATAGGCAACTTCCTTTGTGTGTGTGTCCTTCCATATTAAGCAAACACAAAGCAAATATAGCACCCAAATCGTAGAGCTGGTTTTGTGTGGAATCTCAAGCAATCCTCAGTCAGAGGAGTGCCCTTTCAAATTTCCAAATTGAAAATTTGAAAGGAGAGATACTTTCTATTTGAACAAAATAGAAAGCCAATTAGCCGCCCCCAATTAAAAAAATGCCCCCCCCTCTCCAACTACCCGTACTCTCTCTCTCTCTCTCTCTCATGGTGGCTAAGGCAACCATCTCTCTACTCTCTCTCTCTCTCTCTCTCTCTCTCTCTCTCTCTCTCTCTCCTCGCGCTTGTAGCCAGGGCTCAGGTCGGAAGACCTTCACATGCTGAGTCGAAGGTCTCTCTCTCTCTCTCTCTCTCTCTCTCTACGCGCTTGTAGCCAGGGCTCAGGTCGGAAGACCTTCACATGCTGAGCCGAAGGTCTCTCTCTCTCTCTCTCTCTCTCTATCAAAGACAACTATCAAAGTCATTTGCATACATACAAGGCATTGATTCAAAAGAAGAGAAGAAGATGGGAAGTAAAGCAACAAGAATTTCAAGTCCAAGAAAAGGCACATGCATGTGGAAGATTTTGGAGAAACTTGAAAGGCAAGCGGGTTGAGAATTTTGGTAACTTGAGTCTAGTGGATATGTACACACATTGTAGGCAATTATATGAGCAAGAAAATACTGAAAAAATGCCATTTTATGGTTCACTCCCATGTATGCCGTCTTTTTTTACTATTGAGGATGTATGCGGTGGACTTGAAAAGTTGGCCACTCACAAAGCGGGAGATCTTCAAGGTATCAAGCCGGAGATGATCAAATGGACGGGAGATTTTACCCATGAGTGGATGTGTGATATGTTCAACCTTGCACTTCAACATGGTATGCCTTATGATTGGAGTACTAATTGGGTTAAGCCTTTGCATAAAGGAGGGGATGTAAAGAATGTAAGCAACTACCGGACTATAATGATTGGGTCTCTTATGGAAAAGTTGTTTGGGTGCATAATGGAGATGAAATTGAGTGATTGGGCTGAAGAGAATGACAAGTGTGCAAAGGGACAAGTGGGTTTTCGTCGATGCCATAGCACCATTGATCATCTTGTCACTCTTCGTGTTCTCATGGAGGAAAGTCGGTTGAAAGGCAAGCGATTGTATTGTTGTTTTGTGGACTTTAAGAAAGCCTTTGATATGATTCCACGTAACAATTTGTGGAGAAGGATGGAAGAACTCCAAGTGCCAAGTGAGTTTATGCTTGCGGTTTCTCGAATCTATGAGAAGGTGATTTGTCAATTGCGCATGGGAAGAGAAATTTCAGAAATTTTTGTAAGCACTATTGGGGTTAAACAAGGATGTCCATTGTCACCAACTCTCTTTGGTCTATGCATCGATCAATTGGAACAAATGGTACTTGACTTTATGCAAGAAGAAGGCATTGAAGAGGTCACTATTTGCAATGCGGTAATCATGCTTTTGTTGTATGCGGATGATGTAGTGCTTCTAGCACACACTTTAGAAGATGCACAAAAGCTTATGGTTGTCCTTGAGAACTTTTGCTTGCATAGTGGGCTGATTGTAAATGAATCCAAAACAAAGGTTATGCTTGTGAAAACCAACCATAAGGAGAAGCCATGCATTGTGTACAACAACGAGACACTTGAAGTTGTTGAGAGCTTTAAGTACCTTGGCCTTGAGGTTCCATCCAATCACAAGTGGCATGAATGTGCTATGCGCCGTTTGGAAGCAGGAAAGAGAGCATATTATGCATTTAAGAACATGTGTAATGCGGGAAACATCAAGTGTTGGGTTCTCAAGAAGTATCTTTTTGATGCATTGGTGACACCGGTTCTTCTTTATGGAGTTGAAGTGTGGGGCGGGAGCATCTCAAAGTCTACTTGGAAAGAGTTTGAGAATGTCCAAAAGCGTTTTCTTACAAACTTTCTCTAAGTTAAGACACAAACACCCTATATGCTCCTACTTCTTGAGTCGAGATCTCTTCCAATTGAGGTTATGGGCATGGAAAGGGTTGTGGAGTACATGATAAAGATGCGTCAAAACCCCTCACATCGACTTCCTACAATTGCATGGGAAGCAAGCAAAAAAGTTCAAAAGACGCATAAAAGCAAGATCTTGAGCACGGGATGGATGCAAGACATAAAGAAGTGGTTTGGGAGATGGGATGCATTACACTTGCTACATGATGCTTCAATTGACTCTCAAGTGAATGAATCTTTTCTACAACGCCAATGTATTACGGCTTGGGAGAAATCCGGTGGGTCACGCTTCATACATTACACCACCTATATTGCCCCCAACTACAAAACCATGTTCTTCGCTGAGAGAGGAAACCGTACTCACACTTACATGCTTGAGCCTATTCCCTTGTCCGCGATACGCACTATCGCAGCAATTCAGCTTAGCTCCCATTTCCTTCGATGCGAGATAGGGCGTTGGGGCAATTAGAAGAGTCAAATCGATTGTGCACATTATGCTCACTGCAAGTTCGAGAGTCTGAGTACCACACACTACTAGAGTGCTCAGCTTTTGATCACATCCGAACTTGCTTCTCTCACATTTTCAGCCATAACTTAGACCTACACACTTTCCTCTCCCAGCCAAAGTGTGGGCTCTCCATTGCAACTCTCATCACTACAATTTTGGAGCATCGAGAGTCACTCATCAGCCATACACATACTACATCACATGTAACTTTGGTCCCATAGGTCATATTTGACCTCCGAGGACGATAATAAAATCTATCTATCTCTCTCTCTCTCTCTCTCTCTCTCTCTCTCTCTCTCTCTCTCTCTCTCTCTCTCTCTCTCTCTCTCTCTCTCTCTCTCTCTCTCTCTCTCTTGCGCACGTCTGAGCTGGGCGAGCTGGGCGGCAGCTATGGTGTGTTAACTGTTGACCTCTTGCAACGACATCAACGCCCTGGGGTCACGGGAAAAGATGCTGCGAAAGTGACATTTTTTTAAAAGTATAACCTCATCGTTTCTCACCGCATTCTCTCTCAAAGAGCGCGCGCCAGCACGCGCTCTTTCAGACAGAACGATTTCGTGAATTGGGTGGAATTCGAATCATGATGCCACTGAAGCTTTAGAATCTCTCTTTCTCTCTCTAGCTATGGTGTGTCGACTGCCGACCTCTTGCAACGACGTCAGCGCCCTGGGGTCACGGGAAAAGATGCCGTGAAAGTGACATTTTTAAAAAAGTATAACCTCATCGTTTGTCAGCGCATTCTCTCTCAAAGAGCGCGCATCGGCGCGTGCTCTTTCAGACAGAACGATTTCGTGAATTGGGTGGAATTCGAATCATGATGCCACCGAAGCTTTAGAATCTCTCTCTCTCTCTCTCTCTCTCTTTCTCTTGCTTACGAACAGAAGCAGGGTGAGCCCCCCCTCTCTCTCTCTTTCTCTCTCTCTCTCTCTCTCTCTCTCAGGTTGGTATCGGAGACAGGGGAGCTTACATAGGGTTTACTGCAGGGCTGGAGGCAGCTGGTGCACGAGAGGCAGAGGGCGGAAGGGGTGGGAGCAAGGGGAATGCGCAGAGCTGCTGCGATGGAGCAGGGTGAGCTCATGGCGACCGACGCAAAATATATCCAGAGAATCAGTTTATTAATATGATCTAAATCAAAGCATGCCAGTAAGTATGGGGTACCCAATCACATAAATTCATAAATGATAAAGAATCGAACACGATACGGTGCCAGGAAATTGGGCGACGCGGCAATGAGAGAGGAGAGGATGTGCACGCAAGTAGGAAGCAGGTGGCCATGCAGGAGACGAGCACGGGCTGAGGGCGGTGGGCAAGCGCGCAGGAGACGAGCACGAACTGAGGTTGGCGGGCAAACAGGCAGGAGACGAGCATGGACTGAAGAGTTTTTTTTAGCATGGGTTAGCCGCATAAGTCAACTCAACATCTCCGCTTCCTTGGTTATGGGAGCTCTCTTAGAATTCATGGGGTAGTTGGTACTGAGTTCGAATACCCTACTTTCAATTTTATAAAGGTCTACGTGGAAGCCTCCTCAGTGGAAAGAAGTTGGGTCGGGAGGGAATCTAGAGGAATCTCGAAAAGAAATGAATAAAAATAGGAGATAGCCAGTAAGAAAGATAGAGGTATGTGTCAATAGAGTATGAGATATTTTCCTACGACGTTAAAACTCTCTTATTCTCTCTCTCTCTCTCTCTCTCTCTCTCTCTCTCTCTCTCTCACACACACACACACACACACACACACACACACACACACATCGACACATACACACGGTTTTGGTCACGCATGCACACACATACAGACGCAAGTGGAAAAGAGGAACATCTATTATTCTTCCTCCGCAGAGGACGAAGGGACGACAAGATGGCAATTTGGCAAGCAAAGAGGCCAGTTGAGTCTGCGTCCACTTAGTTGGAGGTGTCAAAGAGGAGATCCTCCATTAGGAGTCTACCTACAGAGCTAAGAGCCACAGAGACGGCGTTGAAGCGAGCAAGGACACAAGTAGGCGTTGCAAAAGAGTACGTACTACAATTATTGAGCATGGTGAGCATGGCGCCGTCCTACAGCAGCAGCTTGGTGCTCTCGATCTTCATCATCACGTCCTCAGGGAGAGATTGTCGATGATCGTCAGTCATTATATCATCTTCATTATCGTTGGGTGGCATGGGTGCTGCCGCGAAAGCCGCTCTCGCCTGCCTCATTAGTTGCACGTTATTACTACCACTTAGAATAATGATCGTCAAGACGTGCAGTAGCATGAGTGCTACCCCGTCCCTTCACCCTCTCGTCATCTTCATCGCTTGCTACATCTTATGTCTGCTGAAAGGCCTGCAAGAGATCCTTTATCCTCCTTCATTATACCTGCCAAGTCCCGACCCTAATAAGTAGTGTATGTTTGCGCATTCAAATATTTAGCCGGCCAGTATGTACCTACAATTTTAGAGAGTAGGGAGATGTATGAAAAAAAGGGGGGGTGCGTGGTGCGCAGAAGAGGTGCATATCAGTAAAGTGAAAGGGTGGTGGGGACGGAGGGAATCTTTCCAACTAATAAGCAATTTATTTAAATGTGAGCTAGTATATATATTGAGAGAGAGAGAGAGAGGGGGGGGGGAGAGACTGAGAAATGCGATTTAGCATTTGGACCTCTCCGGTCTCCTTTTGCTGGCTCTACCCATCCTCACCAGAAGTTATGGACTCTTGCCTCCCAGGAGCACGTGCTCTCCCTCCCCTGACTTGCTTAGTCCAACAACGACCATGATTCTTCACACTTGATGCTTAATCGGGTTGGGAAAAAACCTACTCAAGCCGCAACAACAAAAGCAATGGTGCGACAAGAGATTAGGTCGGGTTGCGTCAACATGCAGAATCTCTACTTGTGATAGAGTTCAAGGTCCTGTGACGCACATCAACACAGGTATGTTGATCCTACATCATGCACAATCTCCGCCTCCTCAGCCTCTTCCCTTCCAAGCTTCCCTCGTCCATATGCGATCCCCTCCTCCTCCTCCTCCTCTCTCTCTCTCTCTCTCTCTCTCTCTCTCTCTCTCTCTCTCTCTCTCTCTCTCTCTCTCTCTCTCTCTCCCTCTCTCCTCCATCTCTCTCTATCTCTCTAAAAAAAAGTCCACACAGTGCGAGCTCTTTCATACACTTTTCTTTTAAAGAGATTGAGAGAGAGCGAGGAGAGAGAAAGAGACGGGGACGGGTTGAAAAAAAAAAACCTAGGTTTAGTGTAATCCCACCTGCAAATTTTGAGATTTATCTCTAAATTTTAAATTTGAAAGTGAGAAAACCTACAAAATTTAGACAAATTTAGTGTCATTTGGTGTAAAAGCTTCAAATTTAGTCTGTTTACCACTAAAATTCTCATAGGTAGGTTTGCCAAGTTTTTAAAACAAAAGTTTTTTCAAGCACTGGTCCCTGCATGAAAGAGTCCGCGTCTCTTTCTTTTTGAAGGGGTTTGTTTACACTACGATTGAACTTAAGGACCTTCTTACCTCATCTATGGTGAGTTTTCTTGCCCAACTCAATCAAAATCAAGTTTGTCAATAATTAGGACCGTGAGATTTACCTTTCCTAGACAACACAGTTGGCTCAACGTGGCACAATGTTGTTTCTTGTAGCACAACCAACCTCCTAGTTATCCTTTGGAGGGGGCTATCTTATGAGGTGCTAAGGATCAGGCCTTGGCCACATCGTTCTGCAACAGGATAGATGCAATTCTAGACTACCATCCATTTGAATTGCTATGAGGCATTGATGGACGTACAACTCAAGCAGTAGATAGAGTACAAACAAAAATGGAGGGCTAAGCCACATTAGGAAAAGCATTCCAAAGGACTACAATGGAAATCATACACCATGGCTCTAAGAAGTGTAATCAACATAGGGGCATCACACGTTGGGTAAGTAATCTGGGTCAAGGCATGATGGACAACTCAGTAGACTAGGAACCCCCAAGCAGTCTGTGAACTTTGAGCTGTGATCATATAAACATGGAAAATTTAAAAGAATATTTTTACATTAAATTTCTCTAAAGTTTGTACGTTTATTCACCTTCTACTTTGAATTTTGAAGATAAATCTCAAAATTTGTAGGTGGAATTACACTAAACCTAGGTTTCTATCGATATGGGTAGGTGATAGAGAACTAGCATGTGGACATAAGAAAATTGTTCATAGCTTTATCAACCTTGCGTACTCTTCTATCAAAGCACTCTTTATAATCCCCCACCATTACCACCTCCCTTGACACGTTTGGCGTCACCACCTTTGGCAACACCACTAACTCCCCCCCCGGATAGAAGGCTACCTATGATGGTGTGATCCAAACTTTAATATATACCATGATGTGGATTTTCTCAAAAGAATAGCCTCATTGATGGTGTGATCCAAACTTTAATATATACCATGATGTGGATTTTCTCAAAAGAATAGCCTCATTGAAATAATAGAATTATTTTCAAGTTTCCACCGTTTTCTCTAGAGTAGCTTAAAATGAACAGTATGTTATCGTACATCAACCCACAATAACTTGAGGTAGAGCAAGAGAGAGGAGAAGAAAAAGTGACGAGAAGCTCAAGCTCCCAGATTATCCTTATTCATGAGATTTGTTCGAGTGGAAACAACCTTACTCTTTTAGTGTAAGTCTTGTGGTTCTACATGTAGGGAGGTAGGAATAGGAGATTTATATCCATTGGAATCATGGTGCGACTATTCCCAACAAGGATCAATGGTGGTAGAAATGAGCTTCCAATATCTGAGGGCAACTAGTTCCAAGGAGAGGAATATCAACATGCCATTCCAATCGTTCTAGCCCATCAAAACCCTTGTTCAAGGGGTTTTTTCTGACAAAAATTTGTGTCGTTTTACCATTAAAATTAGTTGTAATATTGTTTCAGGTTTTTTTTGTTGTGCTTGAAGCCACCTAAAAAATCTTGTTTGGTTTTTGTTTTGTATAGTGTGCCTTGGCCAGTCTTGCTCGTTTTAAGGATTGCTCGGAAAATCTCGCTCGAGATTTGAGATTCCTCCTCACAAAGTAACCTCACAAAAGTGCTTCATCTAATTTTCTAATTCCTGCTACTCTCAAAATTCATAGACCATTTTCATTACATTTATTGAAATGTATAAATTATCTCAATTATAGCACGAGTCAACTTGACCTAGAATTAAGTTTTGGATCTTCAAAGAGATATCGAGAGTAGCTTGCCCTTTTCCTATTACCACACTGTGTACTTTACACGGTGCTTGCATGCACAATTTCTAAATTAGACATTGAAGTATCAATTGTCGCATAACTCAAGACCAAATCTTCTATTTAGTAAAATCTAAATGGCTCAAATTTTTCAATGTAGGAACAATGTCCCTAGTTACTGACCAAGAAACTGAATTATCCTTAGATATATGACCTCATATGTTGACTCTATGTCGATCAAACACATTAAGTCACCTCGAAATTCAATATTTGCACATCAACCTTTCTAAAGAGCTATTCATCCAACCAATGTTCTCAAGTTCTAGCAACAATTTTGGAGCCTTGTCTAGTCAAGGCCCATTACAAGGGATAGATGTTTTGACACAAAAGTTAGAGTTGGCAGAGAGAGAGAGAGTGGTTCTTGAAGCTGATTGAGTTCTCAAGAAGATTTTGAGTGCTTTTTTATTATTATTTTTCCTCTTGTACATGATGGTTTTATAATTAGGATATTGTCATAGAGTTGTGCACATGTAATTCAGTTGATGTAGTAAGGTGGTTCACAATGGTGGTTCAATTTATTTGTATATGATGGTTTTAACATTAGCATATCGTCATAGAGTTGTTCACATGTAATTCACTTGATGTAGTAAGGTGGTTCACAATGGTGCTCTAATCATTTTCAATGGTGTTGTTGTAATCAGATTAAGTTCTAGGCACTATCACCTTACACACAATGTCGGGGTGAAGGCCAATGACGTCATAAAAATTCCCCCTATCCATTTTCCATCAAAAGCTTCCTTGTCATCCCAAAATTTCCCACCTCTTGTGAAGACAATCTAGCAAGTTCGTTTCAATCTTATAATTGTTTTGTTGACGGCCTTTTTTTCTATTTTTACAAAAATATTATTGTAGAGTATATATATTTGGCCTAAATTCCCTTGGATTACTTATGTTATACATCAACTAGAACTTGAAAAATCGAAAAAGGGATAAGCAATGAAAATTCAGGAATCTACAAGATCTAATAGCTAGGATCTTTGGATAAAGCATAGGTTCTAAAGATAGACCAAGAGCAAGTGTGTAAGTAGGATGGATGGCTAAACATGTCAAGTGTGGCTGTAACACACAAGGACGGAGGCCCATCACGGTGTCCATTTTGAGAATGTGCTACCCAAAATCTATGATGATCTTACTTCTAGGACTGTTATGTGCAGCTTCTTCTATTTCCTCATTCAACATCATTGGCACTATCGACATTCTCCAACCCTTTGTTTCTTGAAATTTTATAATATTATCTTAGGATGCCTCAGCATGCGTGTACGATGTGGCAACACAATCCACATATTACAAGGCAGACATGTGTAGTGTGAAATTTCTTGCGACAGACCAAGCATTGCATTTATAGTTGATGTCACCATTTTTCTTATCTATGGTTATCTTCAAGCGCAACTCCAAAATTGTATGGAAATCAAGTTGTTGTTGTGTTGAAAGAGATCCAATTTTAAAGAAATCACTAATGAGTGTTCTGGCAATGGGATAACAAAACTCTAGCTTTAGCCGCTTGCACACAGAGACGTGCACTGCCAAGCCTGATCTAATGTTGAGAGCTCTATTGTGAGCAAAAGCCCCTTTGGCCTTCTGCAAGCAGGTGCTGTGAGTTTCACTTTGGTGTTGAGAGCTCTAATGTCTGCACAATTGTTGCTCACCAAGAGGGAGAGCATGGTTGCAACACTGATTGTGGTAGGGGGAAAGGCTCCCATCTCCTCTCGAGTTCACTTTTTTTAATTAGTTTTTGGCCCAAGTTTGTTCGAGATCTATGGTGCTCAATCATTCCACCATAGATCCCATATCCCATGTCTGTGTGAGACATAGGTGAGGCTCGTTTGAGAGAGAATAGCTCTCATGTGAGAGAGACATAGAGTTCAAATGATCTCATTGTAAGGTTAAGAGAGGCGTGGAAAGTGATATCCCCTAAAAGATGGGTGTTGGTATGTAGCAAACGTTTTGGACCCACAAAAATAAGTAGAGATATGATATTGCATAGAAGTTGTGCACTTATGACAAGAGAGGGTATGAAACTTGTTAAAGGCACAAACTGAAAATGGCACAACGCTAAAGGCCATTGAGTTGATATAAGGTGACCAATTGCCTTTTTTTAATAATAAAAATGGCACACAAAGTGGTGTCAAAAAGATCCGACGCAAACTTTTAAAGACGGGGAACAAAATTCTCGACGAGGCAAAATTAACATTTGGATGCCTATCGAAGAGTATGTTTTCAAGTTAGCATACAAATGATAAGGCCAGTTCTTGTGATTGGCATCAAATACAATCAAGAGGATTCAACACAAATTTTTAAGAGTTAAGGAAGTCACTTCCACCAAAGATAAAGCAGGTATTGTTGGTAGTATTGAAACCTTGCTAGCACACAAACATTGGGTAGATTTTATGAAGCAACCAAAAAAAAAATATTAAAAAAAAGAAATTAACTTGCAAGGTTCTAGTCAAACGTATTGGGTCCTAGTCCCATTACATTTAAAAGGTATCCCTAAATGGCCCTAAAAGAAAAATAAATTCACCCATTACATTTAGTATTGTAATGAAACTAAACGCCGAAGGAAAGCCAAGGCAAGAAAAGAAAAAGAAGAAGTAAGAAATGGATGGTCGACCATGTCTTTTTATAGGGAGATGAAAAGTCTTTTGGCTTTCCATTCCCATTGGGCTTTTCATTTCTTAAACTCATCCTTTACTTATGCATTCGATATCTTTTGAAAATATTTTTATTTTTCTGAGATTGGGGAGTCCTAAATGCCACCATTTGCAAAAAGAAAACATTGTCCCCAACTGTGAGTCACAATGAGCTCCAAATGACAAACAAACTCCCTCTCTACAAAACCTCAAATATTTGAGGCACATTTGACTCAAAAGTTTTTTGCCTTTCAGTTCCAACCATTCTACTCATCAAAACAAGCAAATTAAGCAAAAAGAACATCCAAAACATTACAGTTTTATCAACTCCTTTTAATTTTAACGAAATCAAACTCAACGGCGTGTTTGATTCTTTAGCACAGTACATGATTTGATTGGAACAATAAGAAACATAACTTTTTGATTCACTAAGCTCAACATATTTGGTTTGAAAAGTTCCTTGTTCATTCTAGATTTTAGACTCGATGGTCGTTTCTTTCTCGTTAGGGAAAATCTCGAGAGACAAGCTCTCAATTCTGTTTTTTTTTTTATTTGCACTCAGGAGTCAAAGTTCTGCAAACCGTCTCACATTTTGTTTTCGAAGTCTCCTGTGCGTAAGCCAAAGTTCCTTGCTCCTTCTCCGTGACAGAGAACCTACATAAAGCACAAACACAATAGCAAAGATTCGTAGAGCGTATGCACAACTTTCACATGTCGCTCCTAGTACGAAAAAGGGACCTCCATACATCAATTTGTCATGATCCCTTGCGGTTCTACAAAGTCTCCTTGCACTAGCGCTGGCACAAATTGAGGGAGTGAGGGCACTAGATAGTAGGAAAGGTCGGGCAATTGGTGCTTTTTTCGCAACAATAGTAGGTACAGTGAGCCGCTGAAATAGCACAGAGAGAGAGAGAGAGAGAGAGAGAGAGAGAGAGAGAGTTGGCGGCAAATTTTAGAGAGAGGAGAGAGATCGTTGTTTTCAGCCGGATAGGGAAATGCCTCTTTATTTTTTAGTTAGTGGCTTCCCACTTATTAAGTGGGTAGCCGGTCACTTATTAAAAAGTGTGAGCATGTTCAAAAACTCAAATGAAAACTTGTGAGTTGAAAACAAATTCTACACTACACTTCCCAAGAATCCCTACATGCAACCACATGCATAGATGCAATGCCGAGATGGATTTCCTCGTGGGAAAGCACTCAAAAATATCTTGCTTTTTATTAAAATCTTCTCAAAACCTATCTTTATTCATGTGCTTGCATCTTTACATGTAATCTTTTATCCAGTTCATATTTCCTCCCATAACAATGGAATATTCCCTATCCGATGCTCTCATCACCCATCCTGTGACTTATCGAGAATACTCATTCCCTAGTCTCTCCCACCGAATTTAGGGAACAACTTCTTCACGATGCTTAATATCACCTGTCATATGACACATCAGAGATGTCCGTTCTTGATGGCTTTTATTAGTTCCAATAGACCTTCCTAACTTAACAGTTCAAGTACACATATTCAAATATACTTATTTCATTAAATAGAAATCACTCAAAAAATAAGAGAATAGTCCATTTAGTAATCGAGATATATGAAAAGCAAGTTTTTTAGGATATTGATTATAGAGCTGGTTTTGAAGTGATGGATCCATAACATACATGCTAAAAATGTTGAAGAAGAATTGCTTGATAGTGGCAAAGCTTGTTTTCAATATTAACCTCTTTTAAGTCACTTTGAAGTAAAATGTGAGCCATCCAAATCCATGTTTATTGCTAATTGGTGGTTGAATGTGATTTTATGAATGTTTGAGCTTGTTATTGAAGATTGAATTTGTATATTTCCCTACTTTTGAGATATTTGAAGATTAGGTTATTGTACTTGAAATGAATATTTAATAATATTTTTAAGGAGGGGAGGGACCAGCCCATGTTCTAGTTCCCAATACTAAGTCAATCTTCTCCCTCGTCTCTTTTGGTCAATATTCTATTTATTTTCAGCTTGTTGATTACTTGTGTGTGCTTCCATTTGTGACACTTCTTGTAGGAAATCAATAACCTAACTTGGTTTCCCCACATTTTGATTAGATTTAGGGCTACAAAGCAGCAAGAGGTCCTACATATGTATCTTGAAAAAGAAAATTTATTTGCTTCATTGCAAAAACATTTGAAACACCAAGTTTGATTTATTAGAACTTAGATTACAAAAATTTTGAATGCATATTTCTATTAACTTGCACACAATAAACACTCAAACTCATTATTTGCTAAAATCAAAACTTTAGATTAATTATTTGATTTGGTAATGGGTGAAACAAGAAAATGTGATCAAAGAGCTTTGCATCTATACTCTTGCAATCTTAGATTGAGCAAAAATTAGCTTTTGTTGCATTTGTAGAGTCACAACATTCATATAATCAAAACAAAGCAATAACTCTTCAATGATAGGATCATTGCTACCGAATTTTGACTGTGAAAACATCAAAACAATAGATCCACCTTAAATTGAGCACTGTTTGAATTATATATGGCCTTATGGAACATCACGAAAACTTCAAAAAAGTCTGAATCATCTTGGAGAACTTTGAGTTGGTCTTTTGAACATTAAGATAGAGTAGCTTGATTTTCAATTAAAGAGAAAACATTTGTCTTCATTCATCTTCTTGTATTTCACCTTGCAGTGCAACATGGAGACTTCTTTCAAAAAGAATAGTCTCGAAAATCAAAGTATTCACAAACACCTCTTGAAAAGACTTGATTTTTTCTTCTTGAAAATTCATAGATCTACTTCTTTAATGGAGTTATAATGTCATCACATGCATTGAGTTGGTCACATTCTTCAATGAGGTCATGAGGTTGTATGTATACTTCTCTTGCATTGACACTTGATGTTTGTTTTTGCTTGAGATTTTGGTGGCTTCTTTGGCTCACAGCAACTTATGCTTCCTTTTCCTCAAGCACTGACATTCCAGTTATATAAATCCACTCATTATTATCACTACTACTATCATCCCAAGCAAAAGTATTTGCACACTTCTCCCAAATTCAAAGTGCTTTTAGCAACCTTCTTAACTCCTTGGTAGGTCTTATGGTGTGAAAAATGCATTCTCAAGTAGAAACTCTAAATCATTTAGCTTCTCCCTTGCTATATGCAACTCCTCCCTTGATGATGCATTACGACAACAGTTAACAACTTTGCAAAACTTATGGCATGCAAAAATATTCACATACATTTCCCATAGGAAATCTTTAGATTGAAAAGGAAAACCCTTTGTGACATGGTCACAATTTACGCAAATGTATCAAAAATATTCACATACATTTCCCATAGAGAAATCTTTAGCTTGAAAAGGAAAATCCTTTGTGACATGGTCACAATTTACACAAATGCCACACTTCTTCTTTCCCATTTTTTGATTAAAAAATGAAAGCAATGCTATCTCTCACATTTTATATGCCACACAACAATGAGACTAGATGCAAGCTTAAATTCGGGAGCATACGATGCTAGCAGTATGTAGATCTACTCCAAAACTGACATATAATTGTATGGCCTCTAAAAATAGAGAATTAGGTGAAGTTTTGGCAAGAACTTAAACACAGTTTCTCGAAACGATTCAAGCTCACCAAATCTTCAAAATCTATTTTAAGTTTATCAAATTTAAGGTCCAAAATCACTTTCAAACTTTGGATTATCTACTTCACATCTAAATACCCTAAAATCGCTCCCCTGTGATGTAGCTATCAACTTGAACATGCATAGATGCATAAAAACATGTAAAGGCCAAGGGGGTTGACTCTATACAAGCATGTACTCACCATCATTTCATGACTTGATGCAAATCTATTGTGTTTCTCTCTATATGAAATGGCACACTCTCTTGACCTCCAGAGCCAGTGAACTAGTGAACTCCCAACTGACAGATGTTGGTTGGAGGGTTTTGCTCATATTGTGGATTATTGTTTCTTCTGGGCTTCTTCGGGACAGCTCGTACCACTTGCACCAACTATTGACCTCACTTTCTTTAAAACCTTAAAAGCCCCTAGGCCCTTATAGGTGCCTCCCTACTTTCTGAGAATTTCCCCACTCACTGGGAAGCTACCCCCCAAAGTGCAACACAAAGAATGACCCTGCTCTTCTATGCCATTCTCTGGGTTCCTTGGCATGGTGCCATGCCATTCAATACAAAACGTGTAATGCACACATCTAAGCACACATTTGCCACATGTAGCGAAGAGAAAGATTGGAATCCATCCCACAAGGGTGGAAATATTACACCCTACCTTCTACATATATATATATATATAGAAAGAATGCCTAGGTATCATAAGGAATTGTGGGCTCTCCAACTTGCAAAATTGAGCTTTAGTATCAATTATGAACATTTTCCACCAAGCCCCTCCACAATCCCTTGAAGACTCTTTAAGACTGACTACCAATGCAGCTGCCAGCATTGCTATTCCACAGGCCTCCATCACCCTCCCATATTCGACACTCTGGGAGCATGCTCTGCAAGTCTCTGGGCCCGTGACCCTGCTTTAGGGCTTCCTCCCTAATTGAGACTCAATGCATAAACTAAGACTGTAATGGATGATCATTGCCCAACCCCTTAGTTAAGAGTTCACGCTTACAATGTGCATCATACAGTTGCAGAGCTGTGTCAAAAATTGCTGCACAACTCCTTTGGATAAAGAGGCACTTGTCCAAGCTGTGCAAGCATGTCAAAACACCTCTCAACAATTGGTACGTGATGATACTCTTTATACAAGCATTGCAATCCACCCAGATCCGACAAGAAGTATCCTAATCCTAAGTATCATAAGGATCACAAATGAGAGCGGATGGTGAAGGAATGAACCAAACAATTCACAGTACACTCAGCTGGATCACTGGATAGATATCAAAACATGGTGATGTATCGCCGCAATGAAAGCTTGCTTGTACTAAAATTTTGCACAGCGGGCACATCAGAGGATATGGATTACAAGAAAGCATCACCAAGTGCCCAGCTCTCGACCGTGTTGCCATCCTGCTTTGTTGACTATGATAAGAACCATACAGAGACCTGCCTCTCCAGCACATCTATGAACCTCCGGTATGAGAGTATGCTGCTGTCACATATACCATAACCATACTGCACTCTTCTAGCTCTTTAAAAATGGCAGTTGATTTGTTACAAGACACGGCAGGAATGTCTGCAATTGACATTCAGTTCCTATTATGAGTACCCCTACCAGAGAGAGAGAAATATAGAAACAAATCTCCCACTTTGCCGTCGATCTAGCAAACATGGGCTCAAGGCCAATGACGAATTTACTGAAAATTTTTCTGGACTGCAAAGCAAAGATGTTACACTAGATGGTAACGTATCCTCAGATTTAAATAGGTTGATCTAGAAAACAGGACGGACTTCTGGCAGCCTTTGTGTAGCTAACAATAGCACTAAAAGCCAACTGTAAGGATCTATATCAAAGATTGCCTCGTCCAAGATATTGATTTTGCTAAACACTTTTAGCAATCAATCCAACTGCCATGGCAAAAGCATCATTACTAGAATTACTAGATGCAACGGCCTGCAATTGCTAGGCATTTCCTTCCTAAAGACACTCTCATCCAGTTTGAATGTCATCCGCTGTCCAGCACATCTTTTGATTCCAGTGGGCCACCATTGATGAGAAAAAATAGCCGACACAGACGCTCATTTGCTACAGAGGCATTAAAATGCAGCCTTCATCAACCATTCACAATGTGCATACTCATTGCCTTTAGAAGACAGCTACAAGAAGGGAACAAACTGCACAGAGTTTTGGGCCAATTTTCGGAGAACATCGGGCCGTTGCTTTCCATACAATTTGACACATTCATCAATTGCAAGCTCGACCAGCTTGGCCCTGCCTGCCGAGTTTTGCATTGCAGTGGCCAGAAGCACAGTAAACGACAAGGTGCGTTGCATGCCAGGTACAGTAGCTTTCATGGCCTCTACAAGCTCCATCGCAGTAAAATTCAAGTGCTCACAAGGGGGACCGAAGTCATACATGTAGCCAGTAGTAAGCCAGTTTCCTAGAAAAGCACACGAGTAACCACCCAAAATCCATTGCTTTTGCAGCTTTGTCAGTTTCTCCATAGGGCCTAATTTCCTTTTCAAGCAATCAAAAAGCTCCGCAAGCTCCTTGCATGCAGGATATGGTCCTGGGTATCTGCTGGTTGCTACGGCAGTAACCTCCTCTGCTGCCTTATCATATAGAGCCTCATATCGCTCACTTATATCCTCAATTTCGCTCTCTACAGAACGCTCAAATTCACATCGCTTGCACCCGCATCTGAATCCACAGCACGTTATTCCCAACACTTTTTCCCGTTTCCTCAAGGGCGCCATACAATCAGTGTAACATATTGTGATCTCATCATTTGCCTTCATATTCTGTGCAGCCATGAATAGCATAGTTTCCCCCACTAAAAGCCTGCTTGCAGTTGGGCAACAAGAATGGTTCATAAAGGAGGGCAATAGCCAAAGGCCATTAATTTTTCCTTGCTCTTCATGTTCAGATGTGGTTAGCTTGCCTGAGAATGAATTAACCTGAATTATGTGCCGAATGCGGCTCTCCGAAAACTCGAGCACCTCATCATCATCTGCATATGGGATGCTATCATCAAAAAGCTCGACACGGGGAACATCCAACTTTTGTTGGTGTACATCCGCAGCAAGGGAATAAAACTGTCGACGCGCCCGAGGGGAGTCCTTCACAATAGCAGAAATTTTGTCATACATCTGTGAATGCTGGGTATCATTGTAAGATGCAGCAAATGCATTGTTGATAATGAGAACGTCACCGGCTTCGACATCTCTGGTTGCATACAGGCCGCGGCCTCGCCCATCAAGAGTGCGATCAATACGAACAGGCCCAATGTGATTAGGGCATTTAGGGGCGCATCGGTAGTCCGAGCCTGTGAGGAGAAACTCAGAGAGGTCGACGAAATCGAAAATGGAAGGAGAGAGTCTGGGAGGAGGAGTTTGATGATGATGAACGGCCGTTGCATAAGCAGCGAAATGGAAGGGACCTAACACTTTCGGGGTCGCCTTGATGATTCCAGAGTTCAGAAATGTACTCCGAAACACCTGCTGCATCTCGACTCGCACCCTCAACTCTCTTCTTCTTCTTCTGATAGAAAGGTCAATGGCAACCACAATTAAGTGTAGCGATCACAATCTATAGTAACATCTATATCTATACTAAGGGTGGGTTCACAATGGGACGGCGGAAGAGAACCCCTAAAACTCCATCTTCCGGGTGGAGGATGTGCATTATCCGCTCTTCCACCGGCTAAACGTTCACAGTGGGGAGGGTGGAAGCGAGAAAGGGTGAAGTCTTCCGCCGCCAGGTGTGAACTTAAGCGATGGGCGGTATGTTACCTCCATGAGGTGCTTGAACCCTATTGGCTAGGATTAAAAGGGGTCCAATGATAATTTACAATAATTATCTAATTGTTTTTGCATTTATCAAGTCCTCTCTCTCTCTAAGGGGAAAGGGGTACACTTGTCCCAAGACTACACCTATTGCTAGAAATGGCCCAAGCTTGTGATTGGCTAGGCTTGGCATGAGCCAATGAGCTTCAATGATGAGCTAGAAGAGGGGGTAGACCTAGCAAGGAGGGGGGTTTCTTGCAAGGTATACTCACCCACACACACTCATAAACACTCTCATTGTGTGCGATGCAAAGTGCAACAGCACGTAGAGGTTGAGAGCCTACACCAACACGCTCCTTCTCCAAGCACGTAGAGGTTGAGAGCCTACACCAACACTCTTGGATATGGAGTGCAAATCCAACCAAGAGCCATGCTTCAATGCTTAAGCTTGCCATCTCCTTCTTCTTCATTACTAAGCTATTATGTATGCTAGCAACAAGAGTTATGATAAGTGAGGAACTAATTCTTTCTCCTACGAAATGTTTCTTCTTCCTCTTCCCTACCCTCATTCCCTGCTAGCTCTCTCCACCTTCGAAGGTGTTTGAGGTTTTGGGACTGAGGCTTGGGATAGTTAAAGCTTTCTTCAAGTTTATGTTATGATTGTGATGCATGAAGCTTTCCATCTTCATTGCATCACCTAGGTCACAAGGAACACAAAGATTGTATTGTAACAAGTCTCTCTTAATGGGAGAAATCATAATACAAATGCCTATTGGAGGGGGGACCGGCTCCACATGAATCCAGTCCTCAACTGTTGTCATGTTCTCTAAATTCTCTCTCTTGCAAAATTATTGTTCATGCCAAGTTAACTAATTGCTATGATTATGTTGCTATCTTCAACTATGTTCACCCACTATGCTCACAAAGTCATTTCTCAAAAGTACTTTCATTAATTTCAGCTACTCTCAAGTTAAATAGGCCAATTCCATTACATTGGTATCAGAGCATTTGGTTTCTCTTTTCTTGCTTAAGAAGAGAGGTCCTTAAGAATGAATGAGACAACATATAAGATTATATTGCCCATTCATTTTTTGATTCGTAATGCATTTCATGTTAGTCTTCAGAAGGCTTACAAAGTTACCCGATCAATGAAGCATGTAGTATAAGATCGCCTCAACTTGAGGGTGTCAAATACTTGAACCTAAAAGTATCCTTTGCCATGAAGATAAGATTGTACAAAATAGTAAAGTAATAATAAGCACTTAATTAAGTTCAACAATTATCCTTTTGATGATGGTAAATGGATGCACGAACCTCAATTGAAGGTTAACATGTCACTTGTAAATGTTTACAATAATTTATATAAGATGCGTTAATAACCTCTACAAGCAATGACTACAAAGGGGAAGTTTTCTCCATGAAATAAAGCCCTTAATTGGTGTCAATTTTGTTGCCATATGATGGTAGTAATGTGTATGAAGACCTCTCGAGCACTTTTTTCCCTCTTTGAAGTTTTTTACCCCTGGCTTGGATATAAGCCCATCACTCTAGGGCAAGCCTATTTTGTATCGGCGTACTCAATAATGTGTTGTGTGCTCTTGAGCTTCTCCTTCATCTTCTACATCTTCACTGCATTCATGCACTTGTATTTCCAACAATTGATACTAGAGCAGGCTTTGGCATCTAGGGTAGCATTGCTAGCAACCCTCCGCTACCATCCTCCAATTGAGGTGATTTTTAGTGAGCATTTGCAAGGAAACATAATCTTCGAGAAAGATCTATAGTTTTGATGTTGTTAGAGTTTTGTTGCATGCTCATTTCAACCTTTGTTTCTACTACTAGCAATATTGGATATACAATTTTCATCTCTTGATCATTGATCCAAAGATAGAGATTATTACCCGCTCTAATTTAGATCTCCCATCATCTAACACTATATACCACGAGGTCTTGATAAACCCCAAGCGGTGGGATAAATAGTGATGAAGTGCGGCACGATTACTGCGAGACACATGATTTGTCCAATGGATCCGAGTTTTTTTTATAATCAAGCGAAGTGGTTATGAGAGCAACCAAATGGACATGCCCATGTGTTCAGAGCACCAGGCTTTCAATGGGGAGGTCGTGTGTTCGTGACCTCGAGATTCACGCCGAGGCTCCAACGGTGATCCGACCTTTTGGGGTTCGGATCACCTCTTGGGGTTCAATAAAGACCCTGTGGTATATTCTGCCCAGGATCATCACCATTAGGTGTAACTAGTATGGCCGGCGGCCTCTCTCTCTCTCTCTCTCTCTCTCTCTCTCTCTCTCTCTCTCTCTCTCTCTCTCTCTCTCTCTCTCTCTCTCTCTCTCTCTCATCCACAAGAGCTTGTCTTATTTTTGGACTTTAGCCTTCAACTCGCAGATGTCGATGTCAACACGTGTAAAGGGCTCTCACTTCTGCCATATTATGTGGAGGCAGCAAGTGCTCACTTTTTGTCAGCGAATCAGTTTCGCGCACGTCAGACTCTACGTTCACATAGCGTGGCGGAAGCATGCAGTAGTGGTGGATTGGTTCCGACCCCCCCCCCCCCCCCCCCCCCCCCCCTCGCCCATCTTTTCTTCCACCCTCCACGTGTGCTGAAAAGGCCTAGGTGACATTACTTTTTAATTTTCCAAGTTTCTTTTCAAATATAAAAAAACCCAGCTATTTGTCTTCTAGTCTACCTTCTGCCACACATTTTGAAACATACTCTTGTATGTCCACTTTCATGGTAAGCCAATAGAAGTACGTCTCTACTCCTCGGAGAGTAGGTTGAATACCTCTATGCCCCGCATATGGAGGAGCATGGGATTCATACATAACTTTCTCACGAAGGGAATGGGTAACACATAGCCTATTTCCGTGGAGAAGATAACCATCCTGCAAGGTGAATGGTTCCTCTTTCTTCCCCAAAGCAAGGGCTGACATTATGTCTCTAAAGTCAGGGTCAGCAGCATACTCATCTATCATAGAGGATAGATCATTGTGAGTAGCTATAGACACTGCATTAACTTTCGGTCGTCGTGAAAGTGCATCGGCCACTTGATTGTGCTTTCCAGCTATGTGAGCAATATGGAAATTAAATTGCGAAAGAAAATTTGCCCACCTCATTTGTTTGTCGGAAAGCTTGGTTTGCGTCATGAAATACTTGAGACTTTGGTGGTCGGTTCGTAGGATAAATGGAGTCCCCAATAGGTAGTGCTTCCATGTGTCTAGGGCATGTAGAATAGCTAAAAGCTCTTTCTCATAAATGCCCAAGACTCGTTCATCAATATTGAGCCTTCGGCTCTCATATGCTATGGCATGCCCTTCTTGAAGCAAAACTACTCCAAGGCAATCACCACAAGCATCACATTGGACCTCAAATGGCTTTGAGAGATCCGGAAGCACGAGGACTGGTTGGGAAGTAAGCTTCTCTTTGAGCTTTTCAAAAGCATTTTGCTCCTTAGCAGTCCACACAAACTTAACGTTCTTCTTAGTTAAGTCGTGTAGTGGTCCTGCTACTTGAGAGAATTTTGCTATGAAGCGTCTATAGTATGCGCACATACCAACAAAGCTTCTTAGCTCATGTAGATTTCTTGGGTTAGGCCATGCTTTTATTACCTCTAACTTTGATGGATCCATTTGGATACCATCTTTAGAGATAATATGACCTCGGTATTGAATCTCTTGTAGGAAGAATTCGCTTTTCTTTTGGTTGAGAAAAAGCTTGTTCTCCCTCAATGCTTGAAACATCACTTGGAGATGTTGTTTATGTTCCTCCAAAGACTTGGAGTAGATGATGATATCATCAAAGAACACTCCAGTGAATTTGCGGTATGGTCTAAAAATTTTCTCCATCAAACGATTGAACGTAGCTGGTGCATTAGTCAAGCCAAAAGGCATGACTAGATATTCATAAAGACCAAACGTTGTGCGAAACGCGGTCTTTAAGATATCTTCATCCACTATCCTTATTTGATGATAGCCACTCTTAAGGTCAATCGTACTGAAGTAGGTCGAGCCTTGTAGCTTATCAAACAGATCTTCTACCCGAGGTACGGGAAGTCTGTTTTTGATAGTGATATGGTTTAGTGCTCGATAGTCCACACACATACGGTATGTACCGTCTTTCTTTTGCACTAAAAGGACTGGAGAACAAAGGGGGAGAGGAACTAGGCCTCACCATCCCTTTGTCTACCAGCTCTTGTACTTGCCTCATGATCTCCTCTTGTTGAGCTTGTGAGACTCGATAAGGAGGCTTGTTAGGTGGTGAGTTTCCAGGAAGGAGCTCAATATGATGGTCATCATCCCCTCGTTTTGGAGGTAAGTCCATAGGGATATCATCGATGAACACATCTTGGAATCCTTTTAGAAAATTAGACAAGTCTAACTCTTCTTGATTCCTACCATTTACATTTGATGAAACATTAGTATCTTTTAGTGACTCTTTGACAAAAATCATGTACACAAAAACTGAGCTCTTCATTGACTTATCAAAAGCAAGAGGATTTACAAGTGGAATAGTGCGACCACGCTCACTAGCATCTATATACATGTTCTTTCCCCTGTAGGTGAAGTAGATTTTCCTTTCAGGGAACTTCATGCTGGCAGCCATGCGATCAAACCATGGAGCCCCTAGGATAACATCCTCATGTTGGAGAGGAGAAATGAAGAAGTCTTCTTTGTCGACATAGCTTTGGACATGAAGCCTCCACTTCCCAATCAAGGGAGTAACGGAGGCTTGTTGTCCCTTGAAAGCTGCATCAGCCACTACTATATCTCCCATCTCAAAAGCTTGAATGCCCAACTTGGTGGCCAACTCCATTGATATGAAGTTAAGAGTAGAGCCAGGGTCAAACAAGATGAAGGCGTCATGCTCTCTTACCTTTCCCCAAGCATAGGAAAGTGATGATCCTTTGCAATGAGCATCCTCTTTTGGAGCTTCGATGGTGGAAGCCCTAGGAGTCTCATTGCGAGTATTCTTCTTGGGGCAAGAACGATAGCCATGTCCTTGCTCCCCACACTTGAAACACTTATGGTCCTTGAGAAAAGCTTCAAGCTCTTCAGGAGAGAGTTTGTTTTTACCTTTGTAAACTCCCTTCTCCTTGGACCGATTGTTGTTGTTGTTGGAATTGACTTGGGAAGTATTTTGAACATTGGTTTTCTCCTTTGCATCATTTTTGTCTTTGTTTTCCATGGGCTTGACATTACGTCTAGCCCCTTGATGGAAATTGATGTGTGAAGCAACCATGGTGTGATGGATTACTTCGCTAATTGTACCAGGCCGTTGAGAGTTGATGTATTCGGCCATCTCTTCAGGTAATCCCACATAGAATTGTTGCCTTTGCTCGGAAAAGTCTATCTTTTGAAAGACAGTAGCCTTGAGATGTAAATCCCAAAACTTGTCTACATATTTCTGGATAGACTCATGGGAGAGGAGCTTCAAGCTGCGCCATTCGGTAAGCACTTTGTCCTTTACATCGCTTGCAAGGAATTGCTTCATGATGGAAACTCGTAGGTTTTTCCATGTCTTTGGGGCTTCACCATTTCCACGAAGGCTAGCCCACCACTGACGAGCTGATTTTTGGAAGTGCATAGCTACATGGAGTAGCTTAGAGGACTCTATGAAGCCCTCATCTCCAAAGGCCGGATCAAATTGCTGGATGAAGGCCAACACTTTGTCCGTAGCACTGAAGGTGCCATCATAGGTGAGAAAAGAGATACTCTTTCCTCCCTCCTTGAACTTCTTTAGCTTTTGTGACCTTCGCCATGCAGGAAATGATTTACGATGTCCTCCCCTCTTGTATTCTCTAGGAGAATAACGATAACTTTCGTCAGAAGAGGAGGAAGGTGAAGAAGAAGGAGAAGAGAGTGACCTCTTCCTAGCTCTTTTCTTCCTTTGTTTCCTCTCTTGCCTTTCAGAGTGATGAGGAGAAGGACTATGTGTTGATATTTTCCTCTTGGGAGGAGTGGGCGATCGTCTAGACCGCCGTCTTCATGGAGCCACATCTTCAGAGGAACTTAGACTTTCATTGCTTTCTTGCTCTTTGGATTCCTCCTCTCGAATGGGAGAGAGTCTTCTTTTGGGGGTCTCTTCAAGAGGCCTCCTAAGCTCTCTCTCCTCTTGGAGAGGAAGGGAAATTCCATAAGCACGAAGTTGTTGAGTAACTTCGGCTTGCAACGCTGGGTTGCCCATAGCTTGCTGTAACCTAGTGACAAGATCATTCACAAACATGGGAGCATCATCATTAGCACCTTCATGTGCAAAATCAAAGCTATCAATGTTCATTCTACTCTTGACTATTGTCAGCCATGTTAACAAAATTTATGTATGTACTTAGTGTATGCTTTGTCAATTCAAAACCTTAGTTGCCACTCCTCTTAGCCTTTGAAAATCGGCTCTTAAGTATCTACACCCACGGCTCGAAGTGGTTAATTATAGAGAGTAGAGGAGTAGGTCTAACATAGCAGAGTTGCCAAGGGCTAGCTCCTTTCGGACTTCTTATGGCTCAATAATGGTAAAGCCGTAGGCAAGTCTAAAAAGACTCCATTATTAAGTCCAAAGCTCCCGAGGTGTGCACCATCCCCCACATAGTGGGCTCAACAAAACCGATAATAGATCCCACTTCCGCTTACCCTAATATAATTAACAACATTAACCATTTATAGGCTACTTAAGGACCTCTCTTCTTAAGCAAGAAAACAGAAACCAAATGCTCTGATACCAATGTAATGGAATTGGCCTATTTAACTTGAGAGTAGCGGAAATTAATGAAAGTACTTTTGAGAAATGACTTTGTGAGCATAACGGGTGAACATAGTTGAAGATAGCAACATAATCATAGAAATTAGTTAACTTGGCATGAACAATACTTTTGCAAGAGAGAGAATTTAGAGAACATGACAACAGTTGAGGACCGGATTCATGTGGAGCCGGTCCCCCCTCCAATAGGCATTTGTATTATGATTTCTCCCATTAAGAGAGACTTGTTACAATACAATCTTTGTGTTCCTTGTGACCTAGGTGATGCAATGAAGATGGAAAGCTTCATGCATCACAAACATAACATAAACTTGAAGAAAGCTTTAACTATCCCAAGCCTCAGTCCCAAGACCTCAAACACCTTCAAAGGTGGAGAGAGCTAGCAGGGAATGAGGGTAGGAAAGAGGAAGAAGAAACATTTCGTAGGAGAAAGAATTAGTTCCTCACTTATCATAACTCTTGTTGCTAGCATAGTAATGAAGAAGAAGGAGATGGCAAGCTTAAGCATTGAAGCATGGCTCTTGGTTGGATTTGCACTCCATATCCAAGAGTGTTGGTGTAGGCTCTCAACCTCTACGTGCTTGGAGAAGGAGAGGGAGCTCTTGCACTTTGCATAGCACACAATGAGAGTGTTTGTGAGTGTGTGTGGGTGAGTATACCTTGCAAGCAACCCCCCTCCTTGCTAGGTCGACCCCCTCTTCTAGCTCATCATTGAAGCTCATTGGCTCATGCCAAGCCTAGCCAATCACAAGCTTGGGCCATTTCTAGCAATAGGTGTAGTCTTGGGACAAGTGTCCCCCTTTCCCCTTAGAGAGAGAGAGGACTTGATAAATGCAAAAACAATTAGATAATTATTGTAAATTATCATTGGACCCCTTTTAATCCTAGCCAATAGGGTTCAAGCACCTCATGGAGGTAACATGGGTAGGGGCTTGCCATGTGTCCCTACTGCCTCTTTAAGCTTGGGATTTCCTTGAGAGTGTGTGTGTGTGTGTTCTCTTTCTAACCCCTAAGAAAAGGGCTCGCCCCCCTCTTTGTAGGGATCTTTTTGACCTTGGGTGCTCAAGCAGCTTAGTCATCAAGCATGACTAAGCACTTGGACTAGGAGTGTTCCCACAAGCATCTCAGGCAAGCATGTCAAAGCACCTCAAGCACCATAATCATGCAGCATGTCAAGCACCTCAAACACCTTAATCATGCAATAGGTAAAGTACCTCAAGCACCTTAATCAAGCACCTCAAGCACGACAAGCACTTCAAGCAGGACAAGCACCTCGAGCTTGGGCCGGGTTCCCACCTCAAGCTCATACCTAGCTTAACTATGGTCCTAGATCTAAGGACTTTTACACACATTATTGGAGGTCTTTAATGAAGCTACCCCTAAGGTCTTATGCTCCATTGTTTAACTTTGCTCTTTGATAGACCATCTCTCATTTGGGCTCCTTTACCATTGACCCCGTGTTGAGATAGATCTATAAGCACATGTCTATATCTTAACCCTTGTTTCCGTTTATTCTCCTACATTAAGTGATCAGTTTAATATGAGAAAATCATTTGGGTTGGTTAGATATTAGATATTAGATTTTATGACAATTGCCATGTCAACTTAAGCATAATATTTTTGATGACCAACAAGCTCACTTGTCCAAATTCTCGAGGAGTTCACTATGTAAAAAGTGCATATAGCACGTGCGAGCAAGATGTATTTAAATAATCCTTTAATTGTATATTTTCAAATATATTATATGTACCCCTTATGTATGCACTTTTGTACAAAAAGTAGCCTGTATGTATAAAAATTTTCAATTTCTCAATTAAAGATCCCTTTATGTAAGTACATTTTTTTGTAAATGTAACTAATTATGAATCTCTTATTTTGTTCGCACGTGATATCTTACATATTTCCTAATGGACACCCCGGGTCCAAATTTTGTCCCTAGTATGTTTTAAACAAAACTTTGGAAAACTTGAGGATTTCCTAGTCATTTTGTTTGAACTAAAGAGTTCTTTTGTGCTTATTATCAACATCCTAATGCTTTGGTTGTGTAATGGATCTAGTTTTTTTGATACTAGTGAAAACATGTCGCAAGTCACAATTATATTCATCAAGTGTAGAAATAACTCCCAAGAAGAAAAAGGAGAGAAAGAGGTCACCCTCTTCTCCATCTTCATCACCCTCCTCTTCCAACGAAAGTAGCGGTGTTAGCGGATTGACCGAACGGGCGCTCACGTGGTTGGATACATCACATTTGTACTCTATTATTTTTTCGAGCTAGAGTAGTTATACTCTGTGTAAATCCGGATTCTAGAGTAGCAGCTCGATTCTCTGAGATGTAATTCTTTCATGATGATTGTAAAAGTCCATATGAGCCGACCACTGGCCATTTAGAAAGCCCTAGGTATAAGGTCAATAACTTTAATGTGAAAAAAGGCTTATCTTTTGGAGAAGAGAGAGCTCTACAAAATGTATGCTCAAGCTACTAAGCTGCTCCAACTTGTAATCCATTTTCAATTCCGAAACTTGCAATGTGTTCCTCTTTCCATGATCTTTCAATTAAGTGTAAGCATTTTCAATTTTGTTGAGGTTCGCAATTACGCATTAGTGAACCCAATCTTCATATTTGAGTGCTTAAATCACTTTTTTAACATTTTAACCATAGGAGAGTGTTTTTAAACCATAGGGAGGCATTTCTGCTATGTTTTGTTACAGTATTCAGGACCTTCTTCATGATGGATCGTGATTTTGGTGCCTTGTCGGATTGCGACCAGACTTAGTATAATAGTGCCTCTAGGTGTCTTAAACCTCCTCCTAAAGTTTTGTTGCACGTTGAGTCCGTTCGAGTGCCGAAATGGCGTGATGACCTAAAGCGGTGAGAAAGGACATAGGCATATTTTCCCGACCATTGAGTGGTTGTTTGCTTGTTGAGTTAGTGTGTTTGCTTGTTAAAAAGTTCACTTCTTGAGATTGACAACTTCAAAGAGTCTCCGTAATCCCATCCTAGTCACTTCCTTGAGTATTGACATCGTGTTAGTGGCAGATAGCTATGCTACAGACGTCTATGGTGGTGACCCCTAACATTGGCAACATTGCCGGGGATAATGATCCTTAGATGGTGAGTGACCTAGTGCATATTTAGAGCGTGTTTTTTTTAAAGATTTGTCTTCCATTCCATTTACACCTTAGTAGTGAAGCAGCTAGATACAGGGTTTAGTGCCTGTTAGAGTCTAAAAGTCGAGGATTTGCTAGATCTATTCTCTTGAGATAAAGAGGGTTGTGAGTGAGATAGCCAAAAGCATTTCATTCTTGAAATTTCTCAATGCTTTCAAAGTGCTGTTCCATTTTCTGTTTCGACTTTATATTGTACCGTTTCCTTTGTTTTTCTTCCTAATTTCATTTCTATACTTAGGAGTAGGGTAAGTAGAATCTACCACCATCAAATTTGAGCTAAAAGATAGAGAGGAAAAAAGAGTGAAAACCATATTTTGGTCGAAATGACCATAAACTCTTAAATTTTGAAAGTTTGATGGTAGAGACCTCAAAAGTGATCTAAATTCAAAAAGTTGTGGATCAAGGACATCAACATACTCTCTAGCACCAATCTAGAAAGTTTGGCCAGATTCTATGGAGGAACATGGATCGCGATCCATGACCCCCAGAGACCAATTTTGTAGAAAAGTGAACAGTGTGATTGTGCATTAGTGGGATATTGCTCTGATCAAGTTTGCTTGAAAGAAAAACTCAAAAATTACATCAAAATTGGCTAATAGGAAAAAACAGCAAAACAAGTATTGTCGACACAAAATTTGGGGTTTTTCAATTTTCTTTTTGGGATCCAAATAAAAAAAGGGGTGAGATTTGGCTACTACTGAGAATAGAGAACCAGCATAACAAAATTCATGACAAAATGCTTCCAAACATGGATCACGATCCATATACCTTTTTTATATTTGGGACTTATATTTGACCAGTACATCCCTGATAACTAATGGAACAACTTTGCTAAAAGAGACCATAGCAAATAATTGCAAAAAGTTGATCAAAACATCAAAATTCTGCCAGATAGCCAAAAACCGCAAAGCAGACACAAAATTTTGCTTTTGATTGGGCAGAAGTGATTCAAATTCAAAACGATTTGAGAAGAGTGTCACCATAACATGGAGTATGAGTTTGATGGATTGGCTAGGGAGTGTGAGGAAGTGAAGGAGAGAATGGAAGGGGATGTAGGAAACACACTCTATTTTTTGTGGAGCTTGTGAGAGTACACTACTCTCCTCTCCTTATTTCCTTTATGAACAAAAAATAAGTAAGTGGGCGGGCGCTCGGCCACGGGGCCTGAAACCCAACAGTCTTCCACTTGGAGGCCAACATGGCCCAAGTGGCTAAATAATGTAGGGACTACTATGTACAAATTTACAAAACGTGTAGCGTGACTGTAACTCCACCCTACTCCCATAATCTCTATCCAATGTGCGAACTGCTATGAGGCTAGGCTCTTTGTTAGAGCATCTGCTGGGTTTTCATCCGTGTGAAATTTGACTAACTCAATGCGTTTGCTAGCCAAAATATCCCGTACCACATGATACATGACCTCTATGTGTTTCGACTTGGAGTGAAACACCGGGTTCTTTGCTAATGCAATCGCACTCTGACTGTCACAATGTAGCACTGGAGTCTGGTGTATACCAAAATCTCCCACTAGACGAGATAACCACACAGCTTCCTTACTAGAACTCAAAACTAAAACATACTCCGCCTCAATGGTGGAAGACGAAGTGCAATTCTGGATACATGATCTCCAAGAAATTGCCACTCTAGCAAACAAGAAAATGTAGCCATATGTGGATCGCCTAGTGTCCACACAACCCGCATAATGCGAATCAGTGTATCTAACTATTGATGCATCAATGTTCCCAAAGCGTAAGCACATGTCAGTTGAGTCCTTGACGTATCTCAAGACGTGCTTCACTGCTTCCCAATGCTTTCTGCCTAGATTTTCCATAAACCTACTGACCATTCCCTCTGCATATGCAATGTCCGGCCATGTGCTAACCATGGCGAACATAAGACTGCCAATTGCTGAATAATACGACACCTTTGTCATCTATGCCTTTTCAGCATCCGATTTGGGACCATCAAGCTTGGTAAGTTTTTTGTATGCTGCCATTAGGGTACTCAATGCTTTCCCCCCTTGCATATTAAAACGTTGCAAGACCTTGTGAATATACTCTTCCTGTGAAAGTTCAAGTATACCACGTTTGCGATCTCTCTTGATACACATACCAAGAAAATGATGTTCATCACCTAAACTGCTTGCTTAAGGCATCCTTGAGAAGTGAAATCTCATCTTTTGACTTCCCGACTATGAGCATGTCATCCTCGTACAAAATCAGAATGATGAGGGAACCAACGCTCAACCTCTTTGTGTACAAGCAGTGATCCTCCTGGCTCCGTACGTAACCCTGGGAGGACTGAATGTACTTATCAAACTTAATGTATCATTGCTATGAGCCTTGCTTTAATCCATACAAAGCTTTGTTGAGTCTAGACACTACTTATGCCCGTGTTGGCTTCTTAGGCTTTATCACAAAACCCTTTGGCTGTTTCATGTAAATCCCCTCTTCAAGATCCCCATGAAGAAACTTTGCCTTCACATCCATTTGGACCAATTCCAAGTCCTTGATGGCTACTAGACCAAGCACAAGACGCAATGTAGTCATCTTGACCACTAGGAAAAGATTTCATTGAAATCCACACCTTTTGTTTGCTTGAACCCTTTAGCAACCAATCTTGCCTTATACTTAGACTCGTGATCATCTGTGATATACTTCTTCTTGTACACCCATTTACACGGCAATCCCTGTTTATCCACAGGTAACTCAGTCAATTCCCAAGTTTCATTTGCTAAGATCGAGTTATACTCCGATTGCATAGCCTCTTCCCACTTCACGCTATCATCCATTTAAATGGCCTCTTTGTAGCAAGTGGGTTCACCGCAATCAGTGACTAGCAAGTAGTCCAATCTTGGCGTAAAATGATCAAGTGCATGAGATGTACAAGTAGATCTCCGAAGTGCATGACTGCTGGATTCCGCTCTCTCTAGAGCAACATGTGTGTACATGTACTAGTGCAAGGTACATCACTATCACATCCAACATTCTATGTAACTGACGGTGAGGAAACATCCTCAAACTGTACTTTGTGATATTCAATGTCTTTCACTGGGTTTTTAAGAATCTTAGACTTGTTGAATATCACCTGTGAGCTACATATAACCTTCTTAGATTTCGAGTGCCAGAGACACTATCCCATCTCTCCGCCCACACCATATCCAATGAAGATGCACTTGTGTGATTTGGGGTCCACCTTTTGTCTAAGCGCTTTTGGTACATGTGAGAATGCCATTTGTCATAATTAGGCTCTTTGCTCGTCCACATATCCTACGGAACCTTGTATTTTAGTGGTGTAGTAGGTGACCGATTGATCAAGTAAGCAGCCATCGTAACAGCTTCTCCCAAAATTCTTGAGGTAAGTTGGCCGTAGACAACATAGAAGTGACCCGTTCTTGAATGGTTCTATTCCTTCTCTTAGCCACACCATTTTGGGTGGGTGTGTAGGCGTGGTAAATTGTCTTCTAATGCCTCTTTTACTGCAAAAGTCCTTGAACTCGGAGGATATGTACTTGTCACTGTGCAAAGCTTTAAGCTTTCTACCCGATTGGTTCTCTACCAATGCTAAGAACTTCTGAAAGACACTAAAGATGTCGCTTTTCTTCTTCACGAGATAAACCCACATATTGCCAGAGAGTCATCTATGAATGTTAGGAAGTATAACGCTCCCCCTAGAGACTTGATTTCCTGGCATAGGTCCACACAAGTCGCTATGAACGATATCTAAAGGACTCCCTAACTCCTTGTCCAAAGGCGTTGATTTCAACCTAGTCTGTTTTCCATAGATAAAATGCTCACATAAAGAGAAGTTAAAGTAATCTAACATAGGGATATAACCAGAACGCTATAAGACTTTCATTCCCTTTTGACTCATATGTCATAGCCGGCTATGCCACAACTCTGTATAGACGGCAGCTCGACTACACAAATAGAATTCTCTTTCACAAAAGAGACATAAAGTGAGTACAATGAGTTAGAGTTATGGACTTTAAGCATGAACAGATTTCCCTTCTTAATAATCCAAGAACCATGAGCAATATGGTAGTGTAACCCAAATCATCTAGCTATCCAACTGACATCAAACTCTTTGTCAATTTGGGTACATGTCTGACATTATGCAACATAAACTTAGTGCCATTACGCATAGAAAACTTGATGCTTCCCACACCGCATATATCATGCTCATAAGAATTTCCTAGCTTCATCGTGCCATGTGTGGTAGTGTAGGTAGAAAACCACTCCTTGTGAGGAATCACGTGAAATCTAGCATCTGAGTCCACAATCCAATTCTACGCATAACACTCACAAGATCTAACAATGCATCAGGAATCAAATCCGATGTGAAAATCAACACATCATTTGGCACGTCAAAAACTGTCTCAATGGCTAGATACTCAACCGTTTTAATCTCTTCAATCTTCACAATGCTTTTAGGTTTGTCATACTTTGCTTTCTCTTTGCCCTTATCACTCTGCATTGTGTGGAAATCTTTCTTCAAGTGTCCCTTTTTATGGCAGTATTAACACTCTACATTTCGCATGTCTGTCGTGTTTCTTGCTACAACCTTGTCTGCAATCTTGTGAGCAACCGCGGCTACGACCACACTGCCTTTGCTTGTCATGATTTCCACTAGCCACATATGTATAACCATGCCCACTCGCATCAAGAGATTGGAATTGAATCTTCTGAGTGAGCAATGCAACATCAATAATGTTGAAAATCTAGCTTGCCATTGGGTGCAGAATTGATTATAACTATGTTGAAGGTATCCCATGACGATGGTAGCAAACATAAATGGCCTTCATTTCATCATCAAAATTGAGACCTTTTGAAGTAAGATGTGAAAACACATTGTTGAACTCGTTCAAGTGAGAACTAACATTACTGTCTTCTTTCATTTTCATGCGCATCAATTTCTTCATCAAGAAAACTTTGTTCAAGGCGTTTTTGCCATCCCATGCCTAACATAGAGCATCCCACAAATCTTTGGCATTGGTCTTATCCATTATGGTAAAATAAATGGATTCACCAAGGTGTAGGCGAATGGTCACCATAGCACACTCATTCAAGTCATCCCACTCATCATTAGTGTACACATTCTCTCTTCTTGCATGCAAGGGTGCTATCAAGCCTTTGTTGATCAAAACATCTTGCATACACTGCCACCAAATGAAAAAGTTCGAACCATCAAAATTTTTGATGTAATGCTCTTCTCTTTTGGAAGCGCTACTCGTAGCCATGATTAAGAGAATGTAGCCAAAAACTTTATGGCAAATTTCCTGGGATAATTTTGGAAGAGTCTCCCGTAGAACAGGAGCGAAAACTCAAACCAAAGTATAGTAAAATCAATGTGTAAAGATAGCTAGAACTGCCAAGAATGCATAGAATGGACTTGTGAGAAAAATTCGATAGAGTCTCCTTTGTATGAGGAGTCAAAACTCAACTCAAAAAATGCATAAACTGCTCAAAAGAACCACAAGGCATAAGTTGCTCAAAACCACTGTGGTGTGACCGCCTACTTAGCGTCAAAAGCACAAAAAACCGTCCAGATACATGTCCTATGGCGAGGGCACCATAAGGCTAATGCAAACACAAAAGGACTAGCCACAGTCTCAAAAAGAGCTCTTCCGGTCCGAGTCTCAGAAACGGCCAAGAAAACTACCAAAATAGCCAAAAAATGGCTCCACACGTAGTATAATGGGAAGTGTCCACAACTCAACGTACATGAGTGTCTGCACTCAAACAGGCACCAAGAACTGTTGCATGCAGTAAAAGTGATCCCCGTGGGAATATCTGCTCTCAAAAGAGCTCAATAGCACTATGTGTGCTCACACAAAAATGCATCTATCCACAGAGAAACGGTTGTCGAAATGACTATCAAAATCGCATGTGAAAACGTTGTGCGTGTAAGTGTCTGAAAACCTGATTTGTGTGTAAATGGGCTTAAAAAGCCCCCCTGTATCCTGTAACCTATGTGTTGATGTAGATATGTGCTGATTTCGGCCGTCGATCGGAAATGCACTAGTTGAATAGCCACCAAAGGTACTTGGGGTCGAAACAGTGCCATAGAGCGTGATTGCTGCGCTCATTGCCGATGTCGGGTGTCACTCCTCTATGGTAGAGGCACCTCACCCGTGCACATCGCAAGCATGACTGTTTGCGGGAACGCTCGGTATCGGGGTCGAAGATCCGCCGCTATAAGAGGTGATGTCAAGCCGATGTCGAATCGCAAGAATTGGTGTCAAAATCGATGTGCCAGTGTGGAGTGGCAAGCCGCCAATGTCGAAGCCGCTCTTGCCAATATCGAGATTGCCTCACACCACCGAACGGGAGTAGTCGTTGTATCTACAAAACTGGTGCCGAGCTCGCCGATATCGAGCCCGTTGAATGAATGCCGATCCCGAGAAGTCAATGGCGCTGGGTTGCCGAAAACCTACTCGCTCTCTCTCTCTCTCTCTCTCTCTCATTCACTCGCTCTCACATGCTGTCTCTCAAGCTCCGTATGAGTGGGAGCAAGCCCTTGCACACATTTGTGTGTAAGCTTAAATTTAATTTGTTTTCTCGATTAATTGCCTGTCAAAAGCTGCCTGAACTGTCAGAATGTAATGAGCTCTGCCGGGATTGAGAGTTTGGGTGTGTGTGTGTGGGCTTGCTGTACACATTGGCTAGCGCTACCTTGCTCTCTCTGTTGGTCTGCTCAATGGAGGATGCGTTGCCTTTGTTTGCCCTAGAGCACGCCTACTGCCCGAGCTAGAGTCCAACTCTTTGTTGAATTTCTCTTGGTTTGCTTGAGCACTGTATGTAGCTCGGATTCCCTACTCACTTGCTGTCGACCAAGCCTTTGAATGCTTTCCACACAAGCTCTCAATGCTTCAATTTGGTGCCGACTCACCTGCCTTCGATTCCCGATTTTCTTGCCTTGCTAGACCTTCAAGCTTCTGTTTGCCCCAATTTTGCTCAATATTGAGCTGCCGCCCGATTTCTGCACCATTTCGTATCTGCCCAACTTTCTTTGAAGAGCTTCAAGCTCCAATTCCAAACTCTCATGGATTCCAAATGAGAATTACACGTGCAAGGTAGGGAGCGGGATTGGGGCTAGCCAATTGGGCTCTAGTACCACTTGATGGATTGGCTATGGAGTGCAAGGGAGTGAAGGAGAGAAGGGAAGGGGATGCAGGAGACACACTTTTGTTTTTGGTGGAGCTTGTGAGAGTACACTACTCTCTTATCCTTATTTCCTTTATGAACAAACAATGAGTAAGTGGGCAGGTGCCCGGCCACAACCCCCGGCCACGGGGCCTGAAACCCAACAAAGTTGACCAAGCTTCATGTCAAAATGAGGTCAAACATGGATCGAGATCCATGTACCTCATCATGAACTTTGGCTGTAAATTGACAAGTGGGTAGCTGATACAAGTTGAAACACATTTCTCAAAAGAACCATATGCAAAAAAGTTGTAAAAAGTGGTCAAAACAGCCAAAACAGAACATTTTCAAAACTGCCACAATAGACTTTTGTTTGGGCAAAATTGATCCAAATTCAAAAATTTCTTGATGAGCAGGCTACAAACATCATAAGCTATCATCAAACCAAAGATCAAGTCAAAAAGTGGTGGAACATGGATCATGGATCACGATCCATGCCCCTTGAGGAATTTTTGGACAAAAACTTTACTAGCATATAACAAAGAGCATTGCGAACAAAAGTCCTCAAAGAAGCATTGCCAAAAAAGTTCATAAAGTGGGTCAAAATCGGCAAAAATAGTCCAAGATGAAAACCCCAAAACAGACCTAGGGATTGATTTTTGCTTGATCTAAAGTGATCCAAATCACACAAAACCATTTAGCTAGAATCAGGAAACCAAGGGCAAGTTGTGTGTCAAGTTTCATCACCTTCTGACACAGAGGTACATGGATCGCGATCCATGTCCCCCTATCAAAGACTGAGACCGACTAACTAGAGAACATCACAAGGACGGTAGTGGTCTTTTCAAAACAAAATTTGGATATCAAAAAGCAAGCCAAAATCTCAGAACTATCAAGCATAATGACAAAGTGTTAGAATTGACCTAATTTTCAATCCAGAGGTCCATTTTTTGGCACCAATGCTAGCGGGTCGCCGCGACGGATGTCTATAGCATAGCTATCTGGCACTAACATAATGTCAATACTCAGGGAAGTGACTCAAATGGGGCATTGAGACTCTTTGAGATTGTCAATCTCAAGAAGTGAACCTAGCAAGCAAACACACTGACTCAACAAGTAAATCACCACTCAATGATCAGGGGAATTTGTCTACGTCCTTTCTCACCGCTCTAGGTCTCACCATCTAAGGATCATTATCCCTGGCAACGGCACAAAAAAAAAGGAAAAAAAAATTAGTGGGTCGCCGCGACGGACGTCTGAAGTATAGCTATCTGACACTAACATAATGTCAATACGTAGGGAAGTGACTCAGATGGGGCATGGAGACTCTTTGAGGTTGTCAATCTCAAGAAGTGAACCTAACAAGCCAACACACCAACTCAACAAGCAAACCACCACTCAATGATCGAGAAAATCTCCCTATGTCCTTTCTCACCGCTTTAAGTCATCACACCATTTTGGCACTCAAACAAACTTGAAAGGCAACAAAACTTTAGAAAGAGGTTTAGGACACCCAAAGGCACTATCCTACCAAGTCCGGTTGCAATCCGACAAGGTACCAAAATCACGATCCATTATAAAAGAAATTCCTAAAAATTACAGCAAAACATGCCAAAAATGCTGCCCTATGGTCCAAGAACATTCTTCTATGGTCAAAACATCAAAAAACAATGATTTAAGCACTAAAATCTAAAGATTAGACTCACTAACATGTAGTTCTAAACTTCAACAAAACTGACAATGCTTACACTTAATTGAAAGAGCATGTAAAGAGGAACACAATGCAAGATTCGGAATTGAAAACGGATTAGCCAATCATTAGTTGCGATGATTACAAGTTGGAGCATCTTAGGAGCTTGAGCGTACGTTTAATAGAGCTCTCTCTTCTGCAAAAGATAAGCCTTTCCTCACAATAAAGTTATTGACCTTTATACCTAGGGCTTTCTAAATGGCCAGTGGGACTGGCTCACATGGACTTTTACAAATTTCATGAAAGAATTACATATCAAGGGATTAACCTGCTACTTTGGAGTGAGGATTTACACAGAGTATCACTGCACTAGCACGAAAAAGTAATAGAATATAAATGTGGTTTCTGGCTACGTGTCTGCTCAGGTGGGCAACTGTTTGGTCAATCCACTAACATTCCCCCCTTCCTAGCTCGTGTCGTCCCTTAACATGGCCATGTGTTGTCTTGTCATTAGGGTCGTCTTCAACATTGCCTTCAAGGTTGGTTTTTAGCTTGGGAAGTGTTTTGTCGTGGATGACGCTTCCCCCTTCCTTGAGTGCTTCATATCTTTTGTGTCTTGTTGATGCATAATTGGACTTCAATTTTTGAGGCAAATTTGCATTTTTCTTTTGTTTTTGCCACTTTTGGTATTGCAGATGGTTGTCGTCATTGCCTGCATTTTTGAAAATTGAGCCCTTTGGATCGTTGACTTGAGAATGAACTTTACCTTTGGTTCCATAGCAATGCGAGTCCTCTACAATGTTGTACTAATTTTGAAGCACGTTGTGAGCTCCTTTTGATTGTTGTTGATAGCTCTCTTGCTGAATTGGTCATTGCTTGTCATTGTAGGTCATTCGTTGACTTGCCATTGTGTGTGCTAAAGCTTTGTTGTGTCCTTGAAGGTAAGATTTTCTTTTGACAAGCATGATTGAGATGTGCAGCTCTTACTCGAATGCATTGATGATTGATTTGGATAGCCATTACTTTATTGCTAATGTAGAAGGAATAAATAGAAGAAGAAGATGATGATGGTTTCTAGATTAGGGTCTAAAACCTAGACGACCAAAGGGAAAAAAGTGCCTTTGGTTTACGCTCTTATTGGAGTTGAGAAATTCCGCTTGAGGTACCTGTCATGCAAGGTCCGTGCTTGGGAGAAACAAAGGAAGATGCCTAATGCAAGTGCCAATTATGGGATACTCTATATGCATGTGAGAAATTTTTCAAACAAAAGCATGCAGTTCAAAAGAGGGATTTGATTGGTGCTTCAAGGAACAAATGTAGCACATGTGACATCAAAGGACATCACAATAGATTCCATATTTCTAAGAAGGGTTATTGATGTAGAAGCTTCTCCACTCATACCTCACTATTCTCAATGCGTGAGAGTCTTTTGGACTCCTCCTTCACTTCACCAAACCTAATATACATAGGCTTCACCTCTTATATTCACCTGTACCAGCATGAGCAACACAAAGTAATTAAACTCAACTTTTCTAGCTTGAGCAGTACCTAGAATAGCTAAGATGCTTAGACCACAATGAATATTACACAAAACTTTGGGATTAACACCTCACTCCTTTAGTGACTTAGTTGTCCGACTCTGTCCTTTATGCCATGTATGTTTAATGGAGACTTGGACTTACCTGTTCAAGGTCAAAAAACCCAATTCCATAAGTCTTGGAGATTTAGGCCTCTTTCCTTGTGTTGGTCTGTGGATGCCACCATTTTGTCCAGTAGGTTGGCATAATTCAACTCCTCTTGACTTGCTTGTTGTATTGACACTGCTTTGTGAAACAAGTTCTTCAGCACTTGTAGGGACTGATGTAGCCTTTGCATTATTTCCCATGAGAAGCAGTTGTCGAGATGTGTGGGTTCTTTTTGATTTAGTTTCTACGAGAAATTTTGGAACCCACCTTGTCTTTGATCCGTCTGTGTCTGTCTTTTGCATTTGCTTCTTTTGCTTGATGACTTGATGGACACTAGGCTTCGATAGCCAGATTTTATTTTTTCCATTGTAGAAGCCTTGATTTTGTAGTTTAAGACGAGGTATCCATCTAGAGGTCTTAGCACCCTCAATGGTGTCTCAGTGTTGGCTCTTCCTGTTGATTGTGTGCCTTTGGGTGGAGCTTTGTGCTTCCTGATAAATCTTCATTTTTCTAGGTTGAGCTCTAATTTTTGGTAACCATATTTGTGTGTTACCTTCATAAAATCCTTGTGCTTTGAGTAGCTTGATTGGAATCATCCACTGCTACACCTGTTTGTGTTGGGTAGCTTTGTTGAAGTCTAAATTTGGCACCCATACTTGTCGTGCTGCTTGTTTGGAAGGTCTTTTCTTCTGCCTTTTGTTGTTGTTCTTTCTCCTGCTTGAGTTATTTGTCTTTAGTTGATAGCTCGGCTTGCTCTTTGTAGAGCTTATTTCTTGAGGTGAGTATGTCCAAGCTCTTACTTTAGGCTTTTTGGCCCAAACATTAGCATGTCCTTGGAAGCAGCCCGAGCAGTGATTGACTTAATTGATACTACCCACCCTGTCACTTTTTGTTGTTGAGGTTGAACTTGTGCTTCATGTATCCAAATTGGGTCGTTGACTTTGATATGCTCTTTGGATACCAGCACTTGGTTGATTATGTTCGGCTTCTTTTGGAGGCTCTTTTGTGATGGAAACTTTGGTTGATAACTTTTTTGCTTTGGTCTCCATTGCATTGTTGATGGTGTGGCTCTTGATGTAGAGGCTACGTGGAAAGTTTGATGGAGGCTCGTTGAAGGTAAAGTCATCTTGCGAGGTTGTCAGGACAAGGATCCTAAGCCTAGGGGGTCAAGGACCTGAGCCATGGGCTTGGACTGGACCAGTGTGGACTGGGGATCCATATGATGGCTAGGGCTAGGAGCCGGTCTATACATAGGGTGGTAGGGCGGTGGATCTGGCATCACAGTTCCCAAGGTCTTATATTGGTATCAGAGCTTGGTGGAGGAGGGGGCTATGGAGGAAGGGGAAACTTGGCATGCCTTTGCAAGGCTTTGCATGTTCTCTCTCTCTCTCTCTCTCTCTCTCTCTCTCTCTCTCTCTCTCTCTCTCTCTCTCTCTCTCTCTCTCTCTCTCTCTCTCTCTCTCTCTCTCTCTCTCTCTCTCCCCCCGCTGCCCCCCTACCCTGCTCGCGCACCCCCGCTGCCCCCCTGCCCTGCTCGCGCAACCCCGCAGCCCTGCGCTGCTCTGCCCTACGCTGCACCCTCGCATCCGCCCTACCCTGCACCCGCTGCCTGCGCTGCACCCACGCGCCCACTGTCCTGCCCTTCTCATGCGCTCTTGCACTCCCCCCCCCCCCCCCCCCTCTTTCCCTACGCTGCACCCTCGCATCCGCCCTACCCTGCACGCGCTGCCTGCGCTGCACCCACGCGCCCACTGTCCTGCCCTGCTCACGCGCTCTTCCACTCTCCCCCCCCTCTTTCCCTTTCACGCGTAGGATGTCCATCCTCTACGCATAGGGAGTTAATATATATATATATATTTAATCTCCGCCCCCGCCCCCGCCCCCACCACTTTGTAACTTTCGGGCCCCATAGGTCATTATGGCCTTTTGAGGACTTTAGTATAACATTTCATTTCATTTCTACCAACCTTTACCCCCCCCCCCTCTCCTTCACTTTTGTTTCCGAGGCACGCACACACACACACACACACACACACACACACACACACACACACACAGAGCTGAACATATTGAGGGCACCTGGCCACACCGCCTCGCGCTCCGCCACTCATCGCGATCGCCGCCAGTGTGGGTGCCCACGTACATCCAGTGCCGCGCCCGTTGCTAGGGTGGGTGCACACGCGCATCTAACCCCCTTGCGGACGGCGATGAAACATGAGGAAGACGAACGAAAAAGCCGACCCCCTAGAGGACGACATTCGAAAATGCAAAGAGGAAATGACGGAGACCATCACCAAGATGAACCGCAATCTCTGGGGCACAATAAAAATTCTCGAAGGATGTGTGCTGATCCAAGAGAGCAAGATAAGCACGCTGGAAGACCGAGTGACGACCCAAGAGGAAGAGATCACGTCACTCAAGAAAGAACTCGCCGAAGCCCGATCAAGAAACACACTGGAAGAGGGCGAACTGCAACCCGCAGTATTTGAAGAAATCAACACGATCAAGGAACAAGTACGGGCCATGAAAGAGGGAGAAGAATAGCACAAAGAAATGATGACTTCTTGGGCGGATGTTCTTACCAAAACCCAACAGAAGGCGGACGAAGCCGAGAAATGGATCAAGGTGGCCAAGAAAGGAAAAGACAAGGAGATAACGCCCACGTCCACACCCAACAACATCATTAACCAGACACTAGAGGAGGAGCAGAGGAGAAGGGTGCGCGCTTTACATGTGAGAATTTGCGGTCTTAAAGACAAAGGCAATGTGGACGAAGAAGTAAAAGAACTCACAGCCTTGATGGGGATTCATGAGCCGACACACACAAGGGCATGGAGAGTGGGCAACAAAAAGAAAAATGGAGGCAGTGGAGAAACCTCAAAAGAAAGAGCAGTCATCCTCCGTTTTCCCTCCATGGAAGCAAAGAAGTCATTCTTGAAGAAAAGACCAACTCTTAAAGAGACTGGCATCTTTCTTGGGGACGATCTCACCCTCTCGCAGATCGCTCATATGCAGGAAGTAATGCCGGAGATTAGAGCGGCAAGGGGAAAAGGCAAGATCGCTTTTTACCGAGACAGAAAAGTGGTAATACTTGAGCGACGCTCCACATGACGGTGCGAGACTTATGGGACCACACTCAAAGTAGCTGCCTGGAACTGCAATGGATCTATGCGTCTTGATGTGGGTGCTTTTGAGGATAGCTTTACTGGAAGAGACATCATCTTCTACTCTGAGACACACCAGGCTCCTGGGCAATCCATGCCTCACATCAGTGGATATAGGTGGGAGACAGCCTACAGAGAGGAGACACGCTCAGAGCACAGAGGGCGGGGCTCGGGAGGAGTGGCAGTGTTATGTAGAGAGGATCTGCAGCCACTGATACATATAGCCCACAGGGACGAGCAGGCTAGGTACATGTGGGTGAGACTGAAGACAGGCAGATACCTCTATCTAGCTATTTGTTACTTTTCCCCGAGTACATCAGTTTATGCACCACCCAGAGGACAGTCCCCTTTCTCTATTTTGGATGATGACATATGGGAGTTCTCTAGGGACGGTAACATTATCATCCTCGGGGACTTCAATGCTAGGATTGCCCATCACCAGGCAGTGTTTTATGATACTTCAGAGGAGATGCTAAGAGAGATAGATGTGGCAGAGACGGGCCTTTCCAGACTATCACACGATATGGAATATACTGAGTATGGGCGACACCTGATATACATGGGCACTGCACATGGATTGGCCATCTTGAACGGCCTACAGATATTTCCTGCTGCGGTAGGCTTTACATGCTTCCCACACAGACATGGAGCCAGCACGGTGGACTATGTCATGGCACAACCGAATCTCATCTCTAGTATCGAGGATCTCACAGTTGGGCCCAGACCGATCGAGGTGGCGGTGGATCATGCTCTGGTGTCAATGACCATCTCCTTCCATTTTAGTGCAGCACACAGGCCACGAGTAGCAGCCCCTACTCGCTACACATTCACAAGGGAGACGGACTCTGTATACATGGATGGAATCTACGGACGCCTATGCACTGAGGACCCGAGGCGACCTCTGGAGGAGCTAACTACTATACTGACACAGACATTACATGAGGCAGCAGCTGAAGCATATCCACACACCCAGCCTGAGCAGAGCCGCCAATTTGGGAGCATGCCTCAGAACAACTGGTACGATGAGGAGTGCCGCCATACTAGAGCCAGACTTCAGAGGGAGGTGTTGTTAGGGGACGTCACTCACAGACAGTCACAGATGGACTTCCGACGCCTGGTGCGGCGGAAGAAGAGGGATTTTTTGGCGAGACTCGAGAAGGATCTATATCAGCTATTCTTGAGTCAAGACTCCTGTGAGGCGTGGCGGCTCTTTCATGAGCAGCCCCCCCCCCCCCCCCCCCCCCCCCTGCTATTTCCTTCACAGAAATCTGGGGTCAGTATGCATCATCTTTGTACACAGTACCTGGACAGCCGCCCCTCCCCAACCCTCCCGACCCATGCCCACATACATGTGTCTTTTTCACTGCTGAGATGGTGAAGAAAGCCATTGAAAGGATGAAGACTGGGAGAGCATATGATCATGAGGGCCTAGTAGCTGAGCATTTCATGCATGCCAAAGACCTACTAGCAGAGCTTCTAGCAATTTTTGTTTAACCGTGCCATGTGTGAGGGCCTACCGGACACTTGGAGCCTATCTACAATCGTACCTATCTTCAAATCAGGAGACCCCATGGAGCCTGGGAATTATCGCACTATTATGATTGGGGACACACTGGCACGGTTGTATGCATCCATTCTTGAGCAACAGCTCAGTAGATGGGCAGAGAGGGAAGGAATACGTGCAACTGGGCAGGCAGGATTCAGGAGAGGCTTCTCTACTCTTGACCATATCCTAACACTCGGGGCCATCATCGAGGAAGGCAGATCTCATGGGAGACGGATCTATTGTAGCTTTGTGGACTTCCGCAAAGCTTTTGACACGGTACCCAGAGCTAGACTGATGAGCAGATTACAGGAAATAGGAGTACCCACAGAACTCATTTGGGGGATCATGGCATTGTATAGATCAGTAGTAGGGCATGTACACACCCCGGAGGGACTTTCTACACCGGTTCACTCCACTATTGGGGTGAAGCGGGGCTGCCCGCTCTCTCCCACTCTTTTTGGTATGTATGTGGATGAGATTTCTGACTACATTGACAGCGATGGGGATAAAGGTGCTGAGTTGGCAGGGACATGGATTCCACTTTTGTTATATGCTGATCACATAGTGTTGATCTCCGAATCCCCAGAGGGAATGCAATGTCAATTGGATGCTCTGCATACGTTTGCCCACGAAAGTGGTTTGTCTGTCAACCTCGGGAAAACCAAGGTTATGGTGTTTAATACCACCCCACAGTGGATTAGGAGGTCAGCACCTACACTCAAATACGGCCAAGAGACTGTGGAGTACACAGACGCTTACACTTACCTTGGAGTGGTTTTTAGTGGACCTACATTCTCACTCAGAAGAGCAGCAGAAACCAGACTTACTAGAGCCCACGCAGCATTGGGTAGATTGGAGAGGATGTGTTCGCAGGTTCAGTTTCAGGAGCCCCGAACGAAGCTCTGGCTCTTTGACACCTTGGTGGCTTCAGCATTGCTCTATGGAACCGAGATATGGGGACCTTCACTGGATCACCACGGGAGCACGGGTTGCTCAGACGGATGGGGGAACATGGAGAAACCTCTCGTCTCTATGATCTCGCGGCTCATTAGAGCCAAGGCATCAGTACCACGGGCCATTATCCGAGCAGAGCTAGCGGCCCCCACTTGTGGTGGAGGCGCTCACCAGATCAGTCTCCTTCATAAACCGCACATGGGCACTTCCTAGAGACAGATATGCTCGCATAGCACTTGAATCCTCTCGACAGTTAGCCATACAAGGAGATACAACATGCTGGTATGGGGAGATGACATCATGGTTTCATGCACATGGGTTCAACATAGATCGACTGCCAGCATTCCATTACTCATTGGATGCACCATCTCTCACCCTTACACAGTCAGAGATCACCAAGCTCATACGCCAAGACCTGACCCAGCTAGAAACCAGAAGGACATGGATACAACCAACAAAGGAATTGGGCACGAAGATGGCTTTTTACAAAGACCAACTTCTCCAGCTTACGGAAGATGGTTTTGTGGCGAGACCCAGATACATGGATACCCACTTGTCTCATGGGATACGATGTGCTATTGGCCAGCTATGCACATCTTCTCACCAGTTACGGATTGAGACTTGGAGATACAGCGGAGTACCAGCACAGGACAGGACATGCCCCTTGTGTAACATGGAACCTGAGACAGAGATACACTATACATGTCGCTGCCCCATCTACTACGAGATACGAGGCCGCTTCCATTGTTATTCAGAGAAGGTTTTGGACCACTCTCAAGAGTCATGGGATACAAAGATCAGAGATGCCTGGGTTTGTTCTTGCTCGAGCTGCGCAGACACAGAGATAGCCTGATGAATGGCGAGGCTAGCCAGTCTCAAAGACGGATCACAGACTTCTTCACAGCAGACACGGGACAGCCGCAAGAGCCACTCCCACAGTAGAGCTCCCCCTCGTCTCACACCAGAGGCACACTAATTGACCGAGCGATTGAACTAGGGAAATCCAGGCGCCCGCGACTGCAAAGAACTACACAGCATCGACGGAGGCTACGACAGAAAATTCGGAGCACGTTGGCCAGGCATGCACGACGCCCGGTCAGACTACTAACCATGGAGGAAATTGATGAGATTCGCCAACGACCGATGCTAGATCTCTTGTGATTCAGCTATCCCAACAAGCCGCCCATTTTTTGCTTAGTCTTTTGCTTGGTTCAAATCGATCAACTTAGGACCCCATAGTATATATCTTTGTTTTGTACTGTTGTTAGGTTATTTTGTTACTCTGACTTTGTATCAGATCCACCACTTTGTAACTTTCGGGTCTCATAGGTCATTATGGCCTTTTGAAGACGTTAATATAACATTTCATTTCATTTCATTTCTAGTTCCCATGGCAGGCACCCGACAGCCGCCAGGGCGTGGGTAAGAACCCTTGCTCGGGGAGGAGCGGCTTGACACACACAGAGCCGTGGGAGCGGCCGCTTGCGAAGAACAAGCTGGCCATGGTGACGTGTGCAATTTGTAACATGCACGACACCGAAAAGGAGTGCCTCAACAGGCACATCTCTTTTCGCTGCCGCAACGCTCGAGATGAGCGCCTTCTTCTTCCTCTGTTGCGCAATCATCAGCCGCCATCACTGTGAAGTGAGAAGGTGAGTTCACACCTTTTTTTTCTTAATTGGACGCCCTAGGGTGTCCAAGGGGCCCATCGCACCATGACAAAGGCCTGCGACATCTCTGATTCAAGCAAGGCCTTCGCCTACCCCATGAAGAGGGCAAGGCCGTTTGACAGAGTTTCAACAAGCAGTTTTGGCAGAGTTTTTGTGGGAAGGCTTGAGCTTAACTGGAAAAATGCCACAACCGCGATAATACAAGATGGGACAATAATTATGACTACGATAAAATTTCAAGCGATCTTGACGCAAGCAGTTTCGACATTACGACACAGTTGCAAGCTTGGAGTTGTTCAAGGAACACATCCTTGTACACGAGCATGACCGCCAACCTTTTCACGTGTAGATTGGACTTGGGACTCAACAAGCAATCACCGATGGCATGCATGCATGGCCTCCATGCAAGGTGCATGTGCTGACGGCCGCAGTGAAAGCTCCAAGATATTCAAGATAGAAGCATGGCCACGGTTAGAATCGGCAAATGTGGAAGCTTTGCTTGACGACAGGAAGTAGAACCAAGTACAAGGCTCCAGAAAGATGCTTGCAAAGCATGTATTGTTAGGAAATAAGACGTAGCTAAATAGATTTTTGAGTAGATTACTTAATGGAGAGAGATAAATTTCACACAAAAGAGATTATAGAGTAGAGAGAGAGAGAGAGTACACACGATATATGTGGTTCACCCAATGTGGGCTACGTCCACGGGAAAGCAGCCACTCAATTGCTTTAGCACTTCAAAAGAAGAAGTAGTTTACAAAGGGATTAAACCCTTGATAGAGCTCCCGCCTTGCTTCACTCTCACCACCTCACACTCACCTTGTTGCATCAACTTCACACTCTGAAATGTGTGTAGAAATGGCCTCCTTTTATAGGCCAAAAGGGCTGCCCTCTCTTATGAGAGGCAGCCATGTGTAGCTGCCCTTGTGCGAATAAGTCCAAATCGGACCCTCCAATCCGCCCATGTGTGGCCGCCCTTGAGAAGACAAGTCCGCTTTTGAATTCGGCCACCGGCCACCAGCCATTGACTTCCGACCACCGGCCACCAGCCATTGACTTTCGACCACCGGCCATCGGCCATTGACTACCGGCCGATTGTTTTCCGACCACTTTCCGGCCGCCGTCCGGCCATAATATTCCGGCAAAAAAAAAGTCTCGGGGGCCTCCGCCCTCGAGGCCTCTAAAGTTGCCCCTGATTCTTGTCCGTGAAAATTTTGGTTTCCGGTGAGTGATTTTCCTTCACGCACGATGGCTTCTCCTCATAATGGGGGCCTTACAAATGTGTGCGTTTACCACAGAAAATTACAAGGGTAAATCAGGCTCCATACTTAACATGTATGAGAAATCACGTAGCAGTTCTGATTCTATGAAGAGTTCTTTGACATCTCAATTTCTAGCTAAAAGCAAGGCCTATTGTTGGCATTAATGGAAACCAGAAGACCAAAATCTAGGTAACTTCTTTTATTTTTTCATATTGCTGCTTTGTACGTGTACATATACGACCATCCAAAGCGTGCTGGCATACATTCATCCAATGGGATTCCACGAGAGCAACGCTCGCCAAAGACATTCATGGTATGGTTTGTGTAACACCACTAGATCATTGCAGTTGATCACAAGCTTCCAATTTTCTTGCAAATCATTAGGAGAAAGTTGGACTCACTTTTGGGCCGTGTAAGAAGTGCCACGTCAGCTTAGAGAGAGAAAATGAAAATGTTAACTTGTGCATTTTATGTGATACTTTTCTGCGCAACAAAAAGCCAAAATGACATTCTTTGGTAGGTAGCCGCCGTCTTTATCATTCTTATCCTTCGTTCTCTTGTCAGGAATCCAACTAACCGTATGACTAATGATTTGAAATGCCAACTTACAAGCGTTCCCTCCAGAAACATAAGCCACACGAACTCTATCAACTCTAAACTTGAGAATATGGCTTTCCCTCCCAAAACCTAAGATATTTCTCTGTCTTCTTCTCTATCAACTCTAGGAATGGAGAACGCATCTTTTCCTGATGAAAACACTAATTTGAACTTACAATCCTCGGCCCCTTCATCTTTAACACTTACCCAAATAAAGAACACACATCATCTTCATGTTGATGTATTGCAAGAGTACGCACCGTTGCAGAAACGTAGGAGGGAGTCTTTCTTATCTCAACGGGAGAAAGAACTTAGAAGGACAAACAAGGAACATCATTTGGATTTGTGGACCGATGGGTCTATTTATCCAAAGGATCCTATGACAAATGCGCCACCTCCCTTTGCTAATATCACTAACCTCTTACATTTCACAGGCGATGGCAAGGATGGGCTATTGGGATACACCGAACATTTGGAAATGAGAGGATTGAATGCGGAAAGGCAAAGAAACTTCCTGGCAATGGAGAACATGCAGCTGAAGAAACTTAATGAAGCATGCTCTCAAAAGATTTCATCAAACAAAGAGACAATCCAAGGCCTTGAGAAGAAGATCACAAGTTTGCGAGAGAAAGACACCGTGCTTGGTAGTCGGAAAAGAAAACGAGATCTGTGCAACCTTGAGAACATGAAGGTTGGTAGTGGTGGCCTTAAAAAAACGAATACGAGCTTTAAGGTAACTCGAAGTTTGTTTCTTCAATGTGCTTCATTAAGAAGTGGATACAGTTACTTTCCTATACATGATCATAACGCATTGTGATTTTTTCGCAGGTCTTTACTGCATCGAAACTCGAACGGTGCAGGCTTCAATGCCGAGTGCATTACAGCCGTTTAGTTCCAAAAGAAGTAGTTGAAGAAATGATAACTCAGAAAAAATTTCGTAAGTTGAAAGGGAGGCTACTTACCTCCTTCATGAACGAGAATCAGCTGGAACCAATGGAAGTGCAAGCAATACTTGATGAGAGTGGCATCTCGCAGATGGAATACAGGGCACTCTTCAAAGCAATAGCTAAAAAATCTCAAAATAAACTACAGAGAGGATGATTGCTGCCAAAGCCATCACATGTAAAGGCTGCTCGCCGGCACGTAAACGATGAGGTGTTTGAGAAACTGGGGTCACCATTCCATATTGAAGCAATGTTCTTAGGCAAGGGCGGTAGAGAGGTACAGTTTAACGAGCACAACAACCTCTTCGCTGATCTTGAAGCATTGCAAAGGTATGCAATTCACTTCTTTGACATCAGTTGAGACGAGTGCGATGGGGTTCTCAAGTTTGTTTTGAAGCTCGACGAGTGCGAGGTCCTGAAGAACAAGAAGTTGGAGAGAGTCACCATTACCCTCATGAACAGAGCTCTGGATCCATCAATAACGAAAGAGGATCCACGATACTTCAGTGTGCAATCAGAAAACAACATTCTATCTCTAGGATCATTTTAGGTATACTTCGGTCAATCTCTGATAACAAAAATATTGATTATTTGGTTGTTGATTTTGTGTTTTCATTTTTCACTGCAGGTTGATAAGGAAAATTTTGAAATCCTCGATTGGGTTTTTAGTCAAACCCAAATTCCTTCTATCATCAGTGAACAAAGAAATGGAGCCATTCTTTCAGTGGAAGGATTTGGTGACTACACAGTGGAATGGCACATGGCAGGTGACTTAAAGACTCTTAAGTGTATGTACAACATAACACACGGAGCAGCTGTGGCAAATCCATGCTTATATTGCATGGCTGATGCACAATCACTTGAGAGTGTGCAATGGATTAGAGCTCCCAACAGACATCTTCAAGATAAAACTTTTAAACCAGTGCTTGATATTCCTTTGAGTAGAGTTCACGTCTGTACACTTCATGCACTCTGTCGAATAATTGAAAAGGTGGTTCATTGGTACATATGTTTTGCATGGACATTAAAGCCAAAGAGTGAGTCGAAAAGAGTGATCAAAGCATTAGAGGGAGTGCTCTCAGACATTGGTTTGCATGGAGGCAATGTCAAAATCGAAGAGGACCCTAAGATGTCTCAAAGTCGGTACAAGGTACCAAGGAAAGCATCGATAGGTGGAGTGAAGGCAAGAAGGTTTCTTGGGTTTAGCCTCAAAGGTTCAGATAGAGAAGAAAGGAGGATCCTGTTCAACAAATGGAAACAATTACATAAAGTGGTTAAAGACAATGCCGGTGGTGGGGCAATCCAGAATCACAAAGCGAACGTGTGGAAATCACTAGATAAAATTTTCCACTACCTTGAGCAACATTCTTGGGACCAAAGTAAGCTCACATCATTTCAAGCAGCCTTGCTGGATTGGAAAAAGGCTTACCTTACAGGGTGGGGTGGGCAACATATCACACATTACATGGTAGGTTGGCATTCTACGTATACAAAACAAAATTTTAAATTGTACTCAACTGACCATTTTGTTTTATTTCAATGCAGCACATACTGTTCAACCATGGTCCATATTTTGCCAAGACATACAGTTCACTATCAATATGGTCCACACAAGGCATGGAAAAAACCCACTACATGGCAAGAACAGGTTATTTTAAGCACACTCGGCATGCGGGAGGAAAAGAAAAGGCCAATAGCCTATTAGAGTTACACCAATGGACTTATAGACGACTAATTCATAGAGCAAGGCAGAAGGAACTTCTTAAGAGTTCAGAAATTACACGGTCTTTACAACACATCCGCAAAGAGAAGAAACAGATGGCTTGGGGAGCATCAAATGCGGCCGAGCACCATGCGAGGTGGCGCCGGTCACGAGTCAGGAGCGGGAGAAGATGGACCTGAGCCCGTCGTTTTATCCTCTTTGATACATCTCCTTCCTCCTCACTTTGTACCTCTTCGATGTGCAAGCTCTGTAGACGAGCTCTTTCCTCTGTTGATGGCAGCATCCATACGGGCATCATGCGTCTTCTTTCCCTCAGAAACAACCGCTTATTGTATGGATCTAATCCTTCCGGGTCTTCAACCCCTGCAGCCAGAGCCTGAGCTGTGTAGGACATGAAATATGGGGCTCTGAGTGCCTAGCACCCATACCCAATGCCAAATACACGTAGAGCAAACTGTTTTTCAATCAGAATTACTCTTTCTGCGTTTAGTGGGAGGGGGTGCCCACCACACAATCTTGTAATAGCTTTCATTGCAAACAGAGGGAACTTTGCATTGTCATCGAAATATTCTTTGTGGTATATTATGATCTACATAATAATTGCAATCAATTTATTAGCCGTAAGTGAGATGAGTACAATTGTCAAGTACTTGAATTGTTTCTACAAACCTTTTGTGGTTGAAACGCCCGATGTAGTGAGACAACGCTGCATCCTTGCCCTGGACTCCAGTGACAAGCCCTTGGCGTGAGCCTCCTGCTCTTCTAAGGAAACTATCGTCATACACTAGCACCTGGCAGCAAAAACTGTTCATGATATTTTATCACTCGGCCATCTCTAATACTATATGAATGCTCGACAAAAGTTACCATTTGATTCTCGTCCATTTCCAGCATCGACCTCCCCCATAAGTGAATAGACTCACTATTCATTACATGATCTTCTGGTGCCACGTGTCTACCCATGTTTTCCAAGCCGAATTGTTTTGTTGTCAATTCAAACTTCTCATCTGTTGGCAAATCGGCCTCTCTGGACTTCGCCTCATTGAACGTATCTTTAATCAGTTGCGACCCTGAAGTGAACTGTGAGTCACTCACAGTTGTGTCAGCAATAAGATATTGGTCCACTGCATCATCGTCCACAAACCCCATGTCTGCCTCACAAAAATTTGCAATTGCCGCTAGGCAGTAGTCCTCCCGTATATTGAGCACATGCATGATATTTGTGAGTAGAATATAGTGGGTGTCTCCCGCCATAGCAAAGCTTGGAGCACAATTGAGAGGCAAAGTCGCTTCCATACTTGGGCTTTCTTGCGTGCACCCTATTGCTGCATCCGCATGAGAAACAAGAGTTAAGACCGCATCAAAGGTTTCCTTTAGTACCTCTACCCACTCTTCTTCTGGATTGAATTGCACCTCCACATCCTCTACCTCTTCCTCCGGCGCCAATGGACAACTACCGAAAGTTTTTGACTGTGAAGTATCTGAATCGCCATCCGTCTGCAAGTATAAGTAACAGACAAACCCATGGTAGAATTCCAATAAGCGACATTTTTTTAAGTGCTTCATACACCTGTCTTGTACAAGTAGTGCATTGGAGGGACACTTTTCAAGACAACGATTCAATCTCCTTGAAGCACTCTTGTCAGGGTCAAGGTCGGCAGGGTGCACATATCTCATGCCATCAGCTGTCATGGAATTGTCACAAGTGACTGCCTCATACTGTTGCAAATGGTTTTGTAGGTACTCAAAGGAGCAACCTATAATCCTCTGTATAGAAAACTCTGCATTGAACATTCCTGATAGTTCTGGTGCACGGTGATGAGCTCGGGCGTTATATAAGAATGTGAATAGTTTTTCTTCACATGTATCCTCGCTCACGTCTGTCTCGAGGACTATGATCCCCATGACTGAAAGAAAAAGCAAGCCAAAACTATTTGGTGTCATAACAAAGCGAATTTTGGGCCTCGAGTACCCCTCAATTTCCTATTTTACCTGGTTCGAACCCGTGCGCTCATGTCATAAGAGGTGACATTCGTTGAGTCAGAACCAAGCGAGTAGGGTACCCAAGAATTTCCGAAGGACCCTCTTCGCTTGGTTCTGTCCCGTGTGCTAAAGTCATAAGAGTTGACGTTAGTTGAGTCAGAACCAAGCGAGTAGGGCTCCCGAGAATTTCCGAAGAACTCTATTCGCTTGGTTATGTCCCGTGCGCTAATGTCATATCGACAGGTTATGTCCCGTGCGTTAATGTCATAAGTGGTGACGTTAGTTGAGTCAGTACCAAGCGAGTAGGGCCCCCAAGAATCTCCGAAGGGTTCTATTCGCTTGGTTCTGTCTTGTGGCATTCGAAACAGGTGGATAAGAACATAGCATATTATGTTTTTATTTTTACCATAAGCGCGAGTTAATAAATTACAAGAGCAAAAAATAATTTACAAGAGGGGTAGCTACACACGACTGCTGCATGACAGTGATAGATTTATAGTTCACATAAGGAGTAATTATTCCAACCATGAATGCGATACGGTCACCACATAAGGAGTAATTATTCCAACCATGCATGCGTTTTTACCCTAACGCAGTGGCTTCGGTGCGCACACAGTTAACAACACATAGGAAGGGGAGAGGCAGGGAGAAAGAACCTGTCTCTACAATATCAAATGGCGCCGAGTTGGATGGTGATGTCGCAGGCCACCGACAGCAAGAACCAGTAGGGGGGCGATGGCGATGGCGATGGCGACGCGGCAGCAAAGGACTCGACTCAGTGGAGGTCACTCAACGCAGGATCACGAGAGCTGGGCAAGGGGAAGAGCGCAAAAAATGCAAAGGCGATGGAGAATGCAAGGGCGATAAGTGTCTGACTCTAAACGCAGGATCACGAGAGCTGGCCAAGGGGAAAGGCGCAGAAAAGGCAAAGGCGATGGCGAATGCAAGGGCGATCAGCGTTTGACTCTAAACGCAGGATCACGAGAGCTGACCAAGGGGAAGGGCGCAGAAAAGGCAAAGGCACGAGAGCTGGCCAGGCAGAAGGTGCGAGATGGAGATGGAGATGGCAACTGCAAGGGCGATTGGCGTCTGTGTGACCCTTAACGGTCACTCAAAAAGGCACGTGGGCTGTGCTCTCAAGGACAACTAGTATTAAATGGTCTCAGATTCCCATGCAGTACGATTTACCAACCGCAATCTCGCGCTTAAGTGAAGTTGTCACCCTCCCCGAGGTAATCATTCTAAGTTGAGGCATTACCCCCGCCAAACATCTCAAGTTTCAACTATTCTGCCTCTTTTCGCGTCCTCTACTGCGCATCATTCTAATTAACTCTACCCCCATCGACGCCACGCGGTAAGCAAACTCCATCACCTCTTACTCTCGCGCATCCTCCTTCTCTTACTCTTGTTCTGCAGTGCTTCAGCGATGCAGAACTCTACACACAGTGAAGAGGTATGCTACTTACTACCCTTCTGCGCACTTGTATTTTGTGTAGTTGGTCAGTACCAAGCGAATAAGGTAAGGTCACTTAGTCTGAAGAGCCCTATTCGCTTGGTACTGACCAAAAGAAAAGTTTAGTGATGTCTGATAGTACAGAGGTAGATACTAAGCAAATAAGGGGAAGGCAACCCCTGCTTGTTGCGGATTTAGGGTTTTCCTTGCCAAATACGCCTTTAGATTTTGGTTCCGTGCGCTATAATTTGCTGTAGTTGGTCAATACCAAGCGAATAAGGTAAGGTCACTTAGTCCGAAGTGCCCTATTCGCTTGGTCCTGACCAAAAGAAAAGTTAAGTGATGTCTGCTAGTACAGAGGTCAATACTAAGCAAATAAGGGGAAGGTAACCCCTGCTTGTTGCGGATTTAGGGTTTTCCTTGCCAAATACGCCTTTTGATTTAGGTCCCGTGCCCTTTAATTTGCTGGTGTTGGTCAGTACCAAGCGAATACGGTAAGGTCACCTGTTCCGAAGTGCCCTATTCGCTTGGTACTGAGCAAAAGAAAAGTTAAGTGATGTCTGCTAGTACAGAGGTCAATATTAAGCAAATAAGGGGAAGGTAACCCCTGCTTGTTGCGGATTTAGGGTTTTCCTTGCCAAATACACCTTTTGATTTACGTCCCGTGCCCTTTAATTTGCTGTAGTTGGTCAGTACCAAGCGAATACGGTAAGGTCATCTGGTCCGAAGTGCCCTATTCGCTCGGTACTGACCAAAAGAAAAGTTAAGTGATGTCTGCTAGTACAGAGGTCAATATTAAGCAAATAAGGGGAAGGTAACCCCTGCTTGTTGCGGATTTAGGGCTTTCTTTTGCAAAATATGCCTTTTGATTTAATAAGAAAGAAACAAAATTACAACTGAACACAGGGTTTGAGTTAGAAAACACTTCAGACTTTACAAAGAGTGGCCTATTAATTTCCAGGGGGTTTAGGGTTTAGGGTTCACAGCCAGCATATCTCTTCGCAAAGCATGTTTGCAAAGTTAATGGCCTCCTCATATTTACTAGCTAGCTCAAGCACTTCATCCTTCATTTCCTGAAGCCAATTAATGATTGCCTCCATAGAGCCATTCTCGGCGAGCAATCGCTGCATGTCTTCAGGCCTTCTTGCTTCCAGAGAGTTTTAAAGGATTGAGACCCTCTGCCTGACGATCAGCATTTGCTGCAGCTTCAGGCTAGCATCCTGCACAGAGCATTTAGCAAGTAAGCTCTTCAAACTACGAGCTTGGAAATTGGGAGCGGAAAGCAAAGAATTACCAGCAACTTACCTCGAGAATAGACTCCCGTGTTGACAGCAGCCACTCCCGAGCTGTGTCGGACGAGAACACTAAAGGTGACATCGGGGGAGGGCCAAGGGGGGACCTCATGAGGAGGGCCCGGATGCGGTGTTGTTGGCGCTGCGGGAGTATACCTTGGAAAGGCATCGCCACTATCCTAAGCTTCTTTTAGTTGTTCTACGAAACCCTGAGGGAGGTTCTGAAACAACTGCTTCTTAAATAGACTTTCAAACAAGCCTAAAAAGCAGAGCCTGGGCATGAGGTTTTATGAGAGGGTGGTACTGCCATGAGGTTTCATGAGAGGTGGACGTGGAAGAGAGAATCAATGTTATCATCCCCCCGATATTAGGGGAGGTGATCGGAGGGAACGACATGACAGTTAGAACTGCATCGATTTAAGATCTCCTTCACATTGCTTGTAAACTTGTTCGCTTGCTTGTACACTTTTTGAGGTCACCACTCAGCGAATAAGGTATTTTTTTGCAGGGGCTGCAAACCTGTTCGCCTGGTAGTGATCCCAGAAAATGTGAGTGATATCTGCTATTACTATTTCTGAAGTCACTACCAAGCGAATAAGGCAAGGCAAACTGTTTCTTATGCACCTATTCGCTCGGTAGTGACCTCAGAACATATAAGTCATGTCTAACATTACTATTTTCTAAGGTCACTACCGAGCGAATAAGGCAAGGCAATTCTTTCCTATCCATCTTTTTTCTTGGTACTGACCTTTCCTTAAATCTGAAGTCCCTTGTGCTGACAAATGAATTGTCTTTTGGTGTTAATTTGTAGAGATGCCTCGTGTTAAGGCCTGCGCTAGGAGGGCAACATGTGAATCTTTGAATGCTCAAGCAAGAAGACGTCGATATGAGGCGCACAGAGGTGTACTGCAAGAGCTGCGCAGGATAGAACGACACGTTCAACCTACTATCCACGTCTCCCTTTCCAGCGAGTAGTGCGGGAGATTTGTGAGTAGTGGAGAGTCGGCATGCGATGGGCCAGCAGTGCACTCCTCTGCCTTCAAGAAATTGCTGAGGACTACCTCGTGGAATTCTTCAGTGATGGATATATCCTGGCTGCCCATGCACACCGGGTCACTATCATGCCACGGGATTTTGATACTCTTTGTAGGCTTCGTTTCCGCTACGATGGGCTGCTTCAGCCAGTACCAATCCGGGATAGTAGAACCATGGATATTTTCAACATCCCCCCTCTCCATCCTCGTGCACGATAGACAGAGCCGTCTAGGGCTGAAACAAAGAGCAGAAGGACCCGATCACGGGTCGAGAGAAACGACACAGATGGGCAGGCAAAGATAGCCGCAGAGGGCCAAGAGCAAGCTAGAGTGGACCCCAAGGCAGTCATGGAAGAAACAGAGACAGTTATCGAGGATCCAGCTAAACACCAAAATGAGCAAGTCATGGAGGATCCGCAGCCCACCGTGGATGATGAGGGACAAGAGCAGGTCAAGGTGGAGCCTGAGGCATCCATGGAGAAACCAATATTGAAGGAAAATGATCCGAAGCCTGAGGCAGCCAGGGAGCCAGCTCAAGAAAGGGAAGCGCAAGGCTCTGCGTCAGAAGGGCCATCCAACGTATCGGATGAGTCAATTATTTTAGAGCAAATCAACGAGGAGAATGAAGAGGAGTTGAGAATTTTGTTGAGCTCCGCACCTCTGCATGCGCACATACAGCTGCCTGCAAGGTTAGAGGAGGCTTGCATCACCAACCTCGATAGAGTAGACTTCATGTGCATGCACAATTTCATCGACTCGCTCGCAACAAATGAAGTCATCAATGTTGCTTTGTGGTAATTCTCATTCTCTTTAATTCTTATGCTCATTAAATGGGTCTCTACCGAGACATGGGTCAATACCAAGCGAGACAGTGGGTAATGAAATTGAATTTTGGAACTACTCGCTCGGTATTGACCCATGTCTTTGTGGCCGGTGCCAAGTTTTTCTTTATAATGGTTCACTACCTTAAAGACATGGGTCAATATCAAGCGAATCAGTGGCGTATGGAATTCGATAACTGCCCCCTTCTCTCGGTATTGACTCACTTGGTGTTCAAGTCTAATTTTTGCCTTTTTGTTCATGTTAGCCACGCTGTCTCACTTCTGCCCCCTGAGGTTCAAGAGAAAGTATACGTAATAGATCCACTGATATTGCCTTATCTGCAGAACAACTCATATTTCTTTTTGAGTCTAATGAACTGGTTTAGCAGAGTCAACTTTGATCTAGCGCGCTTTCTGGTCACTGCGTACAATCAATCGTGAGTATTTTCTTGCCTTGTAAAAAACATCTTGCATTGCGAATCTCTCCTCATCTTTGATGGTGTCTTTGTAGTGATCATTGGAGTCTGATGTTATTTGACATGGAAGCTAAGATTGTTTACTACGCAAAATCCGGGCAAAGCAGGGCATTTCACGGTCGTGTAAAAACGTAAGGTCCATTTGGGTACATTTGGAAAGCAGTGTAGTGTCTCTTTGGAATGTGTTGCTGACTCAAGTGGTTATGTATGTAGTGCCACGAAAAAACTTGTATATTGTGTAGAGCATCTTTTGTTAGAACATGATCTAGGAAATGTAGTCAAGCACGAACGGGTAACCGTGCCCACGCAGACTGATGACTATAGCTGTGGCTGGCGAACCTGTTTAAATGCCGTGTTGCTCATCAATCAAATTATGGATATACCGAACGTAAGTAATCTGCTGTTTTATTGTTTTCTGCAACGTATGTATGAAGCAACAGATGTCTGTATCACGTTTCTACAAGAACTTCGATTACATAACTACACCAACAATGATGTGCGACATTTTTCTGTAAAGGCCATCCAGCATATTATAATATCGATAAACAGACGCACAAGAGAGGAAGCGGCGAGAGCTGACGAGTTCGAAGAGACTCGCATTAACGAAATGACCCAACGCCACAATCAGACTCAAGAAGAAGTTCGAAATATGCAAGAAGCAATAAACCAATATTATGTGGACGCCGCAGAAGTAGAGGAATGGACTGCACGTCGACGGCAAGAGCAAGAACAACGGGAAGCTTCACAGGTGCAAGAAGCATGGGAAGCCATGGAAGAGGCCCATGATTTCGAGCGACGCGAAAGGATGCCCGAGACCAGCGTCCCCAGAGGCAGAGGTAGCAGCAACCGGAGCAGAGGGCAAGGGACGAGTGGCACAAACCGGGGGAGAGGACAGTAGCTAGGAAAGGGAGCAAATTACTCTTGACAGATACAACACAACATGTAAAGTTTTGAAACATTGAAAATGTACATTTTTGAAACATTGTTTGAGCGCCAAAAAATATCTCTGCATTAGTCATTTTGAAGAGTACATCATGGTTTGCATGGCATCAAAGCTCTTTGCGTGCACAAGGTATGTGACCTAGCTTCCGGTGGAAGCAATTAAGTGAAGTGTATTTGTTATGGACTCCTTGCACAGTGTTGTTTTCTCATTGCGCTTTGGAATCTGAAAAGAAGAAAAAGTTAGATTCAGTCATAGTGTATTAAAGACAATCAAAATTTATTGATTTAGTAAGCACCTTTCTATTGTTCAGACTGAATGCATACAATTCCGACAAAAGTGGAAGTTCTTCACATGTAAGATCTATCCTGAGCTGTGCCAGAGTTGTGCTTGACATTGTCTCCGTCACAGTAAGTAGGCTGTCTCGAAAGTAGATCTCCATTGATAAAGGTTTGTTCTCGAGGCTGTTCTCTGTATCTTGGTCGAGTGGAATAAGCTGCCCACTAAGAAGATGATATCTAATATAGTAAAACGATACTAAGAAATTTTGAGAGCTTATAATGAACTTGCAAATTATGGACTTCTTTTGCAAAATACAGATTTTGTACTGTGATTGTTTCCTATCCCAGTTATCATCTAAAAAGTCCAAACAGCTCTCAGACTTGCAAATGAACATTGTTGCGGTAGTTCTTATTTGCTCATCGAAGAAAAAATCTGCAAACACTTCAAGAGGCATAAATAGTGCGAGCCAAACTATTTTTGTGGCAATTGAATACTTGAGGGACTTTTGTATATCCTGAAACAACTTATTCCTGAAGCTTTCACTAGTTTGCGAAGTAGGCAGGGACCAATCCTTGCTGTCAAAGGATGGAAGTGACAAAGGAGCTACACGACCCCAACCAATGGAAGTTCTCGGTTCCACATATGACATATCATAAAAGAAAATTCCATTATCTGCAAGTTCCTTGTGTTGTCTTCCTCGGTACATTTGCTCACCAATAAATGCATGGAAAGCATCAAAAATCCCAACTATACTCTCAACTGGTTGCCAATCTGTCCTATTCGATGGATAAATATCTGAAACATACCAAAGATGATTTGATATCCACCACTTAATATTTGAATATAATCATGCACTAAGCGAGATGCTGAAATAACTTACAGTTGGGTCGATGCCTTGGAAAACTTGGAGGAGATGTTTGCAACCTTAAGTCTGCATGCTGGAAAGCATGTTGTATGAGGACCTCTTTCACCCGCTTGCTTTGTGCACACACTTTAAACTCTTTAACTTGACCCTTGAAAGCCTCCACAAAATCATTGCGTTGCCTCCTCTTCCTCCTCCTAGTTTGCAGTAGAACCCAACTTCCGATAGTTATACGAGGTGGAATCCATGCTTGATCGTCTGTAGTATAACTGTCAAAAATGCTAACAGAGTCATTGGTAGTGCTAGGCCTTCGAGAAGTAGACATGGTTTGCAGTAGAATGAATACACAGAAAGGTTAGCGCAAATATAAAAAAGGGAAGAAGTTTTGAGAGGGAAGTAGAGCTACTCAAAGTCATATTTGGGCGGGAACAAAGTACTAGATAGAGTCTTCAATGAAAGTTCTGAAATTCCTCGGTACATAGTTAGTACGACTTACGGCATTTATGCCTTGAAAGCGTGAAATTGTGCAATTTGATGAACCAAAATAAAATTTCCTCCCTTTTTTTTAAAAGAGCTTGACTCCAAAATGTCGATTTTCAACGTAACGTTAGCCTCTTCCTCATTGGTCGAGCGCCACTCTCTCTCTAGAACTGAAAGGCCCAAAAGTGAGTCCAGCTTTCTCCTAATGTGAGCAAGGCCCTTGGCAGCACAAGTCGAGCATCTATGAACCTTGATTCCAACTCATTCGATTCTTACGACGGCCGTTCATCGGCAGGAGTACTTCATGAGGTACGCATTTGATATTTGTTTATTGCACATGTGCTTGATAACTATGGTATGCAAGGGGCGTCTACGATGGATCATGGATATCATTCATAGACTCAAGTACTTATGAGATGCACATACGTTGCACATATAATTCTGTTTTTTCAGCATATCTACAAGTAGACAAGGTCTATTTTTTGTGCATGATCAACAAGGTCGAGTCTCTTTGCTATGACATCTGTCGTCAATAGCATTTGTTGGCAATGAGGCCAAGCATAGTTCTATGATGCAAGGCTTCAATTTATACATCTTGCATTGAAGCTGGCCACGTTTGGCATCTACTATGAGCATACAAAATGCGGAGGAATAGGCAATGTGTTCGCAGGTTATTTCATCTATAAGCCGTTTTGGAATGAGTTTTTCCTTCCAAATTTTAGGACAATTGGTTGCAGCAACACCGACCAGGTTAGCCAAGTTTAAGTTTTCCTTGTTTTTCCCTGTTTACACTTTACTTGGCAATTTTATATGAAGCACGGGTTCGGGGAACTGGCAAAATAGGGAATATTAGCTCAGAGAATCCCTATCAGTCTAAACTATGCAAAGCAGTTATGGTTTTGGTTCTCACATTTGAGGCCATCACTCTCCACAAGGACTTACAATTCTACAAGCAAGGCATTCTAGTGAGGTGGATTCAATTCTACCGCTTCATGCATTACGCTTTTGCTATCACACTCGCAACTCTCTCAAGCACAGACTAAGTGATGGATTGTTTAATATGATTATTGGTTGCTATTAACACACAACAACACTAAAAAGAACCTAAATCTAGCACTTATTTTACGGGCAAAGTGCCAACGCTAAGTTGTCCTCATACAATCACGACCCCTGCATGGTAGGTGGGTCGGAATGAGTTTTTTGTTTTTCTGTTACCTCTCTCGATGAGAGAGTCATACCGGAAAACTGTGGAATGCTTATATGATAAGCTGCAATTTAGGCATAACATGCGTAAGAGCACATAGCTTGGGTACAAACTCTAAAAACTTAAGGAAAGTTCCTCAGCCCAGCATGTTCTTTCTCTCTCTCTCTCTCTCTCTCTCTCTCTCTCTCTCTCTCTCTCTCTTTAAGGGAATAATGAAAATCTTCTAAGAATCTTTTGATACAGGTGTTGCTAGTGAGTCAACCTGAGCCAAGGTGCTCTAACTCTCAGCTAACACATGGCTAAGATGCTACTCAAATTAGTCTTCATCGGTTCCTCCATTGAACACTAATTTGCATAATGGCTATGAGCCATTGTCAGGCCAAGGGTAAGACCTAACTATTGGCATTCTTTGGGTGATTCTTTTCAAGATCAAACAGATCTACCCAGGGAAGTACACATCGACATTACTGGACAAGCAAGAGTCTTGTCATTACGGATGTCTAGGGTGTCATTTTTGCACTACATGTTTTCAGTGCGACGTTCAAGTGAAGTTTTTGATAATCTTCAACTCACAACAGCTGATCTCTACAAGGAAGTATTGATGCAGCAATCAGTTGAGACAACATGGCTGTCAATACGAGCTAGGCATTTCACTTTTGTTGATTTCCTACTCCTTCTATAGTACTACGGAGTGTTTATGGACATACTGTTTTGGGGTACGACCCGGCGAGTGATTGCTAAATCTTCCCATAGTCATGGAGGATCACAGTTTGATCTATGCCCGTTATACTTTCAAGGAACGAATTTTGCAATTTACCATGCGGTAGCGGGAAAATTCAACATTTCAAGTTGATTCCCATCATTCTGTACACGGTTGACTACGTTGATTACAATTACGTTCTAGTTGAGCAGTTCCTACAAAGGGTCTTACCAAGGGGTTGGACTACGCAGATTCTAGCCAACGGGTTTGAGTTGCAAGGCAACACCTAGGGTTTCCAGTGCAATGTTTCTTGGTTTTTTCTCAGATGGGCGACGTGCTCCTCTGCATTTGAATACGGGTAAGTGACCATTAAGTTCAAATCTCCAAGTACGCATCTATTGCTTTGGTGTTACACCATTTTTTAGTATGCTTTTCTTGGTTTCTTAAAGGCGTATACATCTGCTTGAATATTTCTAAGCCATGCCAAGGGCATGTCGGAACCAAGTATTTTGGGCCGTAGTGTCCAATATACATTATGCTATTATGAACCCACTTGCCGGGTTCGATTTGGCACATGTCACATGGGATACAACATGGTCTAGGAACTCACGGAGTTCATTTTAGCCAATGTGGAGCAATGATAACGAGGGTCCCTCTCACTCTTATCGCAGAGTGTTTTGCAGTTACCTCCACACAGAAGTACATCTTGTACTTGATGGATGTCGCTTTTCGACCATCCTTCTTTGAGACATATTCCACAAGTGGAGAATATGAGTCTCTAGGACTGACACTGTGCCAATTTCCTAATGATGTGTCGTGACAAGGTCCCTACGTGCTGGTCGAATCCATTTTTAGACCATTTGGAGCACACCGTATCAGGAATAATTTCAATGGCCAGTAATTGTCGGTTACTCAGTACAAAATTGTTGCGATAACAAGTGCTTTGAAACCACCTTAATGGAGGGTCGTGTCTAAATATAGCCAAGTATGCTAAGTTACTGAGAATGTCTCATGGTTGGTACCTAGGTGTGACTGAGCTTTCGCATTCTATTATGGTCCAACTCTCGTTGAAAGGCTTTCATGTACGTACCGTGGAAAGTCTTGTCATGGAATTGCGGTTTGGATAAATTGGTGTTAAATGCATGTACACTAGGTGTTATGGGCCCTAGTGTTTAACACTGATTTATTTGGAGAGGCATGCCAATTCATGGACTTTATTCTCTCTGCACGTTTTTGCCCTGTACCCTGTCATGCAAGGCACTGGCTCAGGATGGGTGTCTGTGGGTTGGATGGTCTAAACTCTAGGAGCTTACTCCACTCCACCCCGCTTTCAACCTAGTTGGTTGTCTTCACACCATATCAATTATATGGATGGATACTCAATGGTTGAGTCATAGTTTATCATCAGGTGGAAGACTATCTATAAGTGGATGGGGAAAAGCACCTCACTCTTACTGCTGCTATTCATCCCGTGTTGGATGAGCAGCTTACAAGTATTTTTTGCTAAAGGATCTACTAAGAGCATACGTTAGCACAACGCATTTTTGAATGGGTGATTCTCTCCCTATTCTACAAATTTCTTAAGTAAGGTTTTCAACTTTGAACACCTGCTATAGTGGGGCTAGATACCATTTCCATAGTTTCATAAGTCAAGGACTTAATAGGTGTGGTGACAAAGTATGTTGGCAAGTAACTTTCATTAGGGGTGAACATGTATTTTTATGTGTTCCAAAATGTTCAGAAGTCAGACATAAGGACACACCCTATTCTACTTCTTAGTAGCTATGAGCTTTTTAAGATACTCACGCGAGTTGGAAATCTCGCTCACAACTTCATGGAAAGTTCCACCAAAGTTTTCTTGCATTATTCCACTACCTTCAGAAGATTTGAAAACTGGTTATGCCTTTGGACAACTCTTAGTTGTGGTTACTTAGTACTCAAGTGAGTTATAAATGGAGTTACCCTTTAAACCCAAGTGCTTGCAAAAGGACAACAATGTTGAAAATCAAGATGTTGCTCTTGGTTTCATTGAACTTCCTCACTGCATCAAGTATCAGTTGGCTCGCGTATGGGATGCCAACACGGAAAACATGAATGTTCTTACGAAGATACTACCACTTGTGTTTTCGAGGACGAAATGCTTCTTCAAGGGGGAAGTAATGTCAGGACAAGGATCCTAAGCCTAGGGGGTCAAGGAGCTGAGCCAGGGGCTCAGACTGGACCAGTGTGGACTGGGGATCCATATGATGGCTAGGGCTAGGAGCCGGTCTATACATAGGGTGGTAGGGTGATGGATCTGGCATCACAGTTCCCTAGGTCTTATAGAGGTTGATTTTATTCAGTAATTACCTTAGTTTTACCTTTTTTTGGAATGGCTGGCAATTTCTTCTCCACGTGGATTCATGGACTCTTACTGTTGTTGTTATCGAAGCTTTTGGTTGTTGTTGAAAGAATATCTTTCTCCAGCTTTCTATCAGGACTAGAATCTCTTTGATGTGATGGGAGTTGATTATTTGGAAAGTATCCTTGTACTCCTGAGTACTCATCTTGAGTACAACTTCTACCATTCCAAAGCTACGAATTGCCATTTTAGAACTTGTGTACACTATGTCCTCTAGCTCGGTGATTGGTGACTTTTCCATAATTATCCATGTGCCATAAGACATTAGATTCTCTATTGCTTCTAGATGTATCACGGATGAGCATGTGATTTTAAGTATGTTTCTCCACATATACTGAACATAATCTTCGTAGGAGACAATTGATCTTTTGTCGTATTTTTGTCCTTCTCTTGATCTTTTATTTGTTGAACATTTGATGTTGAACTTGGAAACTTTTCTCCTTCGTCTGCTTTTATTTGTGCTTTTTCTAGAGTCGGCTTCTTTGAATCATATTTTGTCGATTCTTTAGGTATGTCAATGATGACATATTCTCGTGGTTGTTTGGCTTCCTTCATTTTCACTTTGGCATCATGTTCCAAGACGTAGC